>NC_056726.1:230117030-230417030 GCF_019279795.1 Protopterus annectens | reverse complement strand
TGTGCCTGCTTACAACTCAGGCTTAGTAAAATATGCACGCAGTATACTATTACTGACATGGACGCTCTTACACCTGCAGAATATTAATAATGATATGCATGACAGTAGAATAATTCTTATACAAAAAACCCCACAAACCCACACTCATACATACACACAATATATTAATACTGACATGCACACAAGCGCAAAAACACATACATATAAAAACAGAATATTAATAGCGACTAAATGTAGCAGAATGAAAGATGAATCTACTAGAGAGTGAAGAATAAAGCAGAGCAAGTTAGAATAAGATTAAAAGGTGCAATGCACAGTAAAGAATAAAAGAAATGCTGAATAGCATAATACTGAAATGAGCTGTACAGACAACAGGAACTATAACAATGCCAATATGCCAGAGTGGCATATGAAAGAGGTTAAAGAATAGATAAAAGAACAGTTCTCAGAATGTCAGCTACATGCCAGCATAGGAATGTTTACTGCAGGAAAGACAGACCAATATACCAATCAGTCTGATCGTGTAATCAGTTTCTCTAAATGAACAGTTTTACAAAAATAAAGCAATATCAGCAACTAGTTCAAGTCACAGAAAGCGGCATATAAACACATAAAGCAGTGCAATGTCACATTACAATCAGAGTACTGACATAAAAGGCAGCAGTCAGCTCTGAAAAGAAATTAAGGAATACATCACTAAGTGCAGGCCCTGATATAGCAAATATGCACTACATGTGTCAATTTTAGCAATATGTATGTAGATATAATACAGCATTCACTAACTGTTATTGCTTTCAACAGCAATGGATGAGGCAGGGTTAACTTAATGCTTAAGATTTTTCTTTCAAAGATTCATAGATTCATAGTACTGAGCTAACTGCCCTTGCGAGCCATTTTAAGCCTAGCCAATTATCCCTTGTGAGACTCAAACCCTGCACCTTGTGTTTGTAAGGTAAACACCTTAGCCATTAAGTCACCCTCCCAACAAGGTACCGGGTTTAATTTTGACTTCTGGTTATTAGCTGGGCTTATAATAGTTGACAGGCTTATAAGCTGCTATTACCGTATGAACCTAATAGTGTAAGTGAAGAACTACTTCAGAGCTACAGAAAGCCAGCCCTATACTAAGGGAGTAAAGAAGGCATGTGAAGCTATGTGCACTGTATTTTAAAGCCAGTGGAAATATAAATACGCCCTGAAGTAAACATATTACAAACAGGAAGAAAGAGAGAGACAGAGTCAGAGAGAAGGTTATTGATAGGATAGGAGCATCCTAAAGTAGAATGAAAGAGACTAGTGGAAAGTGTAGCACTACTATGACCTGTAGATCACTAAAAGCCATTTCATAGCTCACCAAGTCACTAACTCAATATGTTTTCTTTATTTGTTATATATTTTGTGTGCATATGAGTGTGTATTTGTTACAATAATTTTATCTTATCTGTGTATTGTTACTTTAATGGTACAATTGCATTCTCCCGGATACATTTGTATAGGAATATGTATTAAAGATTTTAACCTAATAGGTTGTTTTGTCTTAGCCTGAAATACCTAACAGTTTCTGTCATATGTCCTATGTGCCTCATTTCCAGGAAGATATTTATACTGATATTTTTAACCTGTTTCCCTATTTAAGCATCTTGTCTCACAAACCATGTTTCTTCCTTTTGTTTTATAGATTTGTCTTCATTTGGCATACATCCTTGAAGTGGTGAAGTGCCCTATTTTTCTTAGCAGTGCTACAGAGAAGCAATTATTACCTGTGTGTAGCTAGCAATGAACTTCTTTTATCAGATTAAGTTTACTCTCTTCCTAAGCATTCTAAATTCTCAAATTATGGCATACATGTTGTTGACTCACACTGCATGTCCATACCATCACACAGTTTTATTAAAAGGTCTAATTGAAGTGCCATTAAGGCACAAGCGTTTATAGTACTCCCTAGTGTCTAGTTGTTCCCCTACCCGCAGTCGCTGTACATATTTAGGTGCCATTACTGAACAGGTTTAGTATTCCTGGTAGCTACTGGTCATCCCCATCAAATGCTGTAGACTCCGTTGGTTAGTCTAGAGGTGTGTGGAGGCATGACAGTCACCCCAATCCACACTGACACACACATGCAGATCAAACAGACACACAGTCACAACCCCCTACTCATCTAATTTCATTCACACTCTTGTTCATTCATGTATTCACAAACACACATGCACACACCTATCTGACCCCTTCACTAATTCCCCTAACACTGCTTCCCAGATATTCACATACTAACACCTCCATATCCTCCCTTACCCTAAACTCTTAAGTACTTACCTCTTCTGCACGGGTTGAACATAGCCTGCCAACTCTGTTCACTACAGCAGTGTTGTAGGACTGGGCAGGCTGATCTACACATTTGAGTGAATTCACTAATTCCTTGGCACATAGGTGCCTTTCTCCAAGTGGCTGCAAAAGAGAGAGAGAGAGAAAGAGCATGCTTACTTAACATATGCCCCTGTACTTGACTGCTTCATTATCACACTGCCTGTTCACAGTGCCAGCCCTATGCGGTGCTGTATGGCATTGTGTTACAGAACCGTGCTGTATCATGTTAGGTATATATGTCATGGTAATCTTTATAAATTCCCCACCGCTAATTTCTCTGTTATGACTGTAAGGTCTTGTAACATTTTTAATAGAACTCATCCTCCAGTTATATACAGTTCTAAAATTTTATTTCCCATCAAAGTCTGCCTGATGTAATGAAGATATCCTCTTTTGTCAAACAGTACTGTTTATGTAATTATAACACTCATCCACTTGTATGCTCATAGCTGGAACTGTTGTACCATCTCCAAAACAGTGTATTTCTTCTAACAGGATATTCAGAAAGGAAATACAAAGAAAAGAACCCAACAATGAATATGTCTAATAACCCTATTCTTTTAGAACAGGGTCTCTTTACTGTTGTTTGTAGCACACTGTTGTCAAGTGATTGTTTCATAGAAATGATTACCTGGAAGTTTTTTTCCAAATCTGTATCTACTAAAACTGTATTTGTGCATTGCTGGAAATGCCAAAGATTTTATAGTCTAGCAGCACCTTGTCCTGGATTTCCTATTTACACTGTTACATTCAGCCAAAGAGCTAAGAACAAATCTGTAGCTCCAACACGGCCTACTCAGTGTATATCCTTGTTTTCTAATATTTACTGCTTCATCAATGCATAATGAAATGTTTTCATCAGAACAGAGTCCCTCACTGTCTTTACCACAGAAATGAGTCTGTGTGTGAAGTCCTGATTTTCCTTACACACATTTTACAACAAACTATATTTGATCTGCCATAAATAGCATTTGCTTTAGTAGCCTCATTTAAGACATTAAGAAGGTATAATCAAATTCGTCACAAATTTAATCTGTAGGCAAAACTTAATAAAACCATTCCTAATTTAAAATAGTCTATGCATAAAATCAGGTGAGAATAAAGCATGCTTACTTCAGACTGTGTAATACAGTGCTCAAGGCACAGCAAAACACACCAAAAAATGACACACAACAAAGGGTGCAGCAGAAGAAGAGTTTTTGATATAAATATCGGAAGAAGCACATTCCTAGGAGACACAAGAAGGTACAACTTCAAAGTAAGTATGATGGATTCCTTGAATAGCTTTCATGGAATGCACCGAGGATGACAACAGTGTTTGATTGAAAGACATTTGAAGGAGGTATAAAAGAATCCATGTTGCAAGAATGAGTGCCACAGAAATCAACATGAATTATAGTGAGCCTAAAGCAGAATCGATCATATCAAATATTTTCATGAGCTTGTGGTTGAGGACTATTTAATAGCTGAATTTAAAAAAATGGTAACATATACACAATGAAAAAAAAAGAGAGCTGTGAAACTGCATCTGCATGATAAACCAAAAGAAGGGTATGACCTTGATAATAAGAGCTTAGAGAAAGGAAGCACTAGTAAGAAGAAATGAGAAACAGGATTAAAAGAAATGTGCCATGTTTGTTGTCTTCTACCAGATTTTCATATTTGTAGGATGTTATGGTATTAAATCAAAACAAGTACACTACATCTGCTAAACAGATAGCAAACTATGAGAAAAAATGTTTGAAGAAACTTGGATGCATGCATTGAACCACAAGAACACAAATAGACACAATCACACACACACAGCATTCAAAGTGCTATTGGGAACATGATATAAATACAATTTACTGAAGTATTACCTTTGTATGCTTTACCTGCAAAGTTTCAGATGACCTCAAAAACTTGAAAAACATAAGTATTAGAAAACAGGACACAATTTGTTAAACAGTATTATGCAGACAAAAGAAACTGATGAACACGTTTTTATTTAGTATGTATTCAGGTATATTTCCACTTAGATTATCTGCTACAGTTTGCCTTTTATGCTTACAGTAAATTTACACTTTCATTCAATTTTTTCTGTGATTACCCATGGGTTGCCAGAGCTTATCTGATATTCAGTGAGTGCAATACAGAGAAGCTAGACTTTGGCAAGGCATTAACCCATCAGAGGCCACGTGTATGCACACACAGAGAGACAGACAGACAGATAGACTCTCTCTCGTGCGCACACACACACACACACACACACACACACACACACACACACACACACACACACACCAGACACAGAGGCAGTTTACAGAATCAGCAAACCATCTACTGCATCTCTTACATATAATAAATGTAGCATAGTAGATCCTGTAGTTTAATTGCAATAGAAGTAGATTACCAGAACAAAGTACATTAAATTGTAAAGTCTGTGATTCAGCTTAAGAAAAAGGTTTGATCAAAATGTCTTCATAGATAAATACATTAGATATATCAAAGGGTGTGGATGATGTGACAGTCAACAAGAGCATTATCACACGAGCAAGTCAGAAACCCTGGCTCACAAGTGGAGTGTTTGAGCTCTTAAAGGCATGAAATGCTGCCTTTATGTCTAAAGACAAAGCTGCCCTTAGGAAAGCCAAAGTGAAACTATTGAGAGGAATAAGAGAGGGGCTAAGTGGGCCTATGGACAGAAAATCCAGGGTCACTTCTCAGACCTGAGAGACTCCAGGCATCTGTGGCAAGGTATACAATCTATATCAGACTACAGACCCCTATCTCCTCAATGTGAGGATAACATGGAGTTTATCAATGAGCTCAACACCTACTTTAGCAGGTTTGGGAAGGGAAACAATACAATGACAATGACAATGAAAATGCCCACCAGCCAAAAAGATGAAGTGCTCTGCCTTCACCAAGCAGATGTTCAAAGGGTGCTGTGATGAATAAACCCAAGAAAGGCAGCTGGTCATGACAATATTGTGGGAGGGTGCTCAGGGACTGTGCTGACCAATTAACTACGGTTCTCACTGACATATTCAACATCTCTTTGCATCAAGCTACAGGAACCAAGCTTCAAGTATACAACCATTATACCACTGCCAAGAAGTCTCCACCCTCAAGCCTGAATGACTACCGCCCAGTAGCTCTCACCTCCACTGCAATAAAGGGCTATGAGAAATTGGTCACAGACTACTTAACATCAAGTCTTCCTGCAACACTGGACCCACTACAATGTGCTTATGGATCCAGTCACTCTATGGTAGATGCCATCTCACTGGCACTTCACTTATCCTTGGCAAACCTGGAGAAAAAAAAACTGCTATGTCCGCATGTTATTTGTTGATTTTAGCTTGGCCTTCAACACTGTCATTCCCCAACATCTGATTGAGAAACTGGTCCATCTGGGTGTTAGCACTCCTTTATGCAACTGGATTCTAGACTTTCTTATTGACAGACCACAAAAGGTATTTGTAGGCAACAACACCTCTATGAGCATCACACTGAACACTGGGGTACCTTAAAGATGTGTTCTTAGTCCCCTGCTGTTTACCATGCTGACACATGACTGCATCACAAAGTACAACATAATCCACATTAACATTAACAACAACCTGGCTCTCAATGTGACTAAAACAAAAGAGATAACAGTAGACTTCAGGAAGAGATGCAAGGCTCATTCTCCACTCACAATCAAAGGATAAACAGTAGAAAGGCTGAAGAGCACCACGTTCTTGGGGGTGCATATTGCTGAAGACTTGTCTTAGGCAATAAGCACTAATCACATTGCCAAGAAGGTGCAACAGTGTCTACACTTTCTAAGAAGGTTAAGGAGAGCAAAACTACCACCTTCAGTTCTCACAACCTTCTGTAGGGGTACCATCGAAAGGGGTCTACATTATAACGTCGAAGTCTAAAAACTTTGAATGTTATAATATTGAACCCATTCAATCAAAACACGAGAAAACCAAACAGTCAGAATAGTGAATTTATTCCCAGGGAAAAAAAATTGCTGTTCATTTGCTGTTCTGACAAACATACACACAACACAAGCACACCAAAATAAATAATCCACACACATACACTTCACAAAACCCTACACCAAACCAGACATACACCACTAGCTATACACTTACCTTAACCCAACCCTAACCCTAAGGTCCCTAACTATCGCAAAATCACCTTACCCGATCCCTAACCTTAACTCACCTACCCCACCCTAAACCTTACGTCCACACAATCGCACACTTACCTGACCTGCGTACTAACCCTAACTCTCCTAACCCATTCTCAATCGCACATTGACCTTCATTCTCACACTTACCTTAACCCGGTCCGTAACCTTCGCTCCACAGTTGAGGAAATAGCGAAGCTGCAGAAACATGCCACTGAATACTTTCCCTAGGAAAGTTTTCGGTGTTCTGCAGCTTTGCTATTTCCAAAATTCACTCTACTGGGTTCGATATTGTAACATTTGATGTTTTTAGACTTTGATGTTATAATATAGACCCCCATCGAAAGCATCCTGACTAGTAATCTTTCGGTGTGGTAGGGAAACTGCATGGTTTTAGATCGCAAATCTCTCCAGAGGGTGGTGAAAGTGGCAAAGAGAATTATCAGATCCATGGTCCCATCATCCAGGACTTGCACTCTGCTTGGTGCCTCAGCAGAGCCATGAAAATAGTCAAAGACTGCATTCACCCTTCCCATGGTCTGTTCTTGTGTTTGTCTTCAGGCAGGCGATACCATAGCTTATGCTGCAAAACCACCAGATTTAATAGAAGATTTTTTCCACAAGCCATCAGACATATGAACTCCAATAATAACATACACCATGCTGGTTATCAAGGTCTAGAGTTACAGTGCTGAAGTAATTCACAGACATATGCAATAATGTTATGAAAGTACAATCTTATATCTTATATGCAATATTGGCAGTGCCAAGTTAACATTCTGTGCAGTATGTCAAGTTAGCATTCCATGCAATTTGAAATCTGTCTGATTTTGATCTGTGCAACATATTATCTGTGCAATATTTTTGGTTATTGATGAAGACATGTAAGTGAAATAGTCTTGGTGCATGTCATTGTACTTGTTACTGCACTGCATAAATGTCTTACTGTTGTTATTATTGGATTAGCGTTAGTATCTGTGTTACTGTTGTAGTAATATCAGCATATGTTGTATGCACATTGAGTTTGAAGTAACACAATTTTGTTCAGTTGTACTGTCGTGCAATCTGTATGACAATAAAGTTCACTTTGACTTTACAGACACATAGGACATCATTTACAAAGGAATTACACAATTTGTGGCAATGCTGTACAGAAAATTGAGAATGCAGTATCTATATCCAATAGCTCTGTATAAACTACTTGTAAAATGCTGTATATCAGGTGTTTTGGTACTGTGATGGCACCAGATGATTGGAGTGATATTTTGCTAGCTGATGCAGGGTCCCATTTATTTGCAACAACATATTCTTGGGCTCTGCCAATGAGGAAGGCCCTGGCTCTGTATTTTCACTAGTACCACCTTTTAAATGATTACAGATGAAAGTCACACCATTATCCTTTCAGCTCTTTTGACAGAGATGCACATCTCAAGACCAGCAAAGCATTTGATAGACAATATACAACATTTGTATAAGTGCAATCAAGAAGAAGAGATTCTGAGGGGGACAAGAGCTCACAGTTGTCAACAATCCCTTATTTCACAGAATGTCCTGGATATTGCCTCAGATTTTCACTCTAACTCTCATAAAATGTGTGATGTTCTGGCAATTCACTGAAGATTACAGTAACTAAATAACAGCAGACATTATAGATCTTAATGTTTTATTCTTTAGGAAAAAAAATGCATTTTAATACAAATTATGTTATTCATAACTTTTGAAGTAAGTAAACATTTAAAATGTCATTGAGTTCGGGCATTTTTCGCTTCATATTTTTGATTATGTGCCTGATTTTTGAGCTAAAAGTTGAATCGGTTTACTATTAGAATATCGAAGCGGACTCCGTCGACTGTATTACTGTCGAACACAGAAGTTCAAAAACGGTAATATCGAAGACCAAAAACCAACCTAGGAATGGGTTTTAACATGGGTTGAGATAGGTGTTCAGTGTTATTCTGAACTACAAACCTCCCCCTATCTCGACCCATGTTAAAACCCATTCCTATGATGGTTTTTGGTCTTCGATATTACCATTTTCGAACTTCCATGTTCGAAAATAGTACAGTCGACAGAGTCAACTTTGATATTCTAATAGTAAACTGTTGAATCACTATGGAGAATTCATTTCTGAATACTGAAAGCTAAAAATTAGTCAATGGCTGAATCAAGATGCATTTTGCATCAACCATGGATGTAGTAGATACACATTCCCCTTTTGACTTCCATACTGGTTGGCGGGAGGGGGATCCTTGGTAGTCTAGTGGTTAGGATTTGGCACTCCCACTATTTCAACAGGGTTTGATTCCTGATCAGTGAGGCTTCAATACATTTTCCCTTGCACTAAGGTGAAGCTACAACAGACCTGGGTAATTATAGACCCATAAGCCTCATCAACCTCATCTGCATGGATATGGAAATAATTATCATGGAACTAATAACTAGAGCTATAGGCGATCTACTGACTCTCAACCCAACAGAGTTAGGATTCAATAAGAGCAGGTCCTGCCTAGTTCAACTAGTTGATTTCTTTAAAAAAGTCACTAATGCAATGAAGGAGGACAAATCCATGCACTATCTATCTATCTGAACCGTGCAAAGGCATTTAATACCATCTCACCGTCAGGCTTCACAGATAAACTCTCACAGCAGAAATTTAATGCAGGTTCTGTATAACAGAAATGTAAACAGTCACTCTTCTTGCTGCTGGGTGTCATACACTCATGGCAGAAGACCTGTACACTGAAAGGCACAAAAATGTGACAAGACTGTTGCATTGGAGACTGGTGATTCTACAAAGATTACATTATCAAAGTAGCTGAAAAGCATTGGAAACATGTGCCACAAAGCATGATGAAGGGTTTACAAAGGATCGCCCATTACCAATTCAAAAACAGATGCAAGGCAACCAGATATACAAGTCCATGAAAAACAGTCAAAAGTAGTATTGGAACTGCTAAACCTAGCAATTACAGTGTTGTATGTACAGAGAGACACAGAGTCATAAAATATCAGGATTTGCGGGAAGAAATGAGAGCAATGTGGAGAGAAGACACCTATGCAATTCAATTAATCGTAGTAGCAACTGGGCTCATAAAAAAGAATCTACAGTTGTATATAGATATGCTACCACTAGATGTAACAGAAGTAGTCAGTTCTGGGCACATTGACGGTGCTGAGAAGAGCATGAAAGATTGAAACAATACTACTTTCATGAACTTTAATCATACTCTCACTTAGGAATGGGGTCCATTCCCATCATGGTATTACAAATCCAAAAGTCTTGGAGATATTAAAACATAAAGTTATCCTTTATGTAAATCACTGGATAGCAAAACGGCCTCTCAAATAAGAAACAGGAAATAATTGTCTACGTCTCTACATTCTCCTAAAGACCTGTCACTACTAGAGTGCCACATAGTTCACTTTTTATGGCATTTACTTCTTGGAGGTTAAAGCTAATGTAAAGGGATTATGGCTGAACAAGCTTGCAGAAGACCACAAAACTTGTGCCATCATAAGCTCCCCAGAGGACCCCATGATCCTAGAATAGGGCTTGTCTCAAACAAAGAGTTTGTGCAAAATCATGAGTTGAAACTAAATGCCAAGAAATGTATCCTTTGGAAAATATGACTCCCTTTGTAACTAGCACATTGATAACATCCCCTGAAACTAATCACATAGTTAGAAATCTTTGAACGTACTTATGCAAGGAACTGCCATTGATCACCATGTATCCACTATTGTAACAAAGTCCTGTTTTCATTGCACAGCTTATATTGAAGAGTATGGCATCCAGAATTAGGGAAAATATTGTTCTTCTGTACTCAGCACTCATTAGGCTGATCATTGTGTATCATGCCCTTTTCAGTATGTACCTATCTAAGTACTTGTCTTCATAGAGAATACCACTTCTACAGAACTGGCTACTCCTGCACATTAAGTGGGCTACTTCACTTACTCTATTTAAATGTAACTTGGGCATATGGATAGAATATCACAAATCCATATACCTGGTTTAGCACCAGTGGCCTTCATGAATAGGGAAACATATAAGTACCATATACTTGTACAGCCCATCTCTGCAAAATATAAGGGCTGATAAATGCTATGGGAAAGCAGGCCTAGGCTTCTTAAGATCCTCACAAATCAGTAACCTAGTAAGCATCTATAAACCTATGTATGATGCCACAAACAGAGATACGTGCTCAAGTCTACCTTTGCTTCAAGGATGCTGCACCTCTTCAAAGTTTCCATCTGCTTATTAGCCAAATGATTGATCAATGGCCAGAAAATTAGAAACATACATTTTTACCCTTTCTCAAAGCAAAAGTGGTTTCTAATCAGACTGTTAGAGTAATTCTGGGGAGGGAAGGTTTCCCAGTGGCTTCCAAGACAATCACTGTTTATGGACTGCACATATCTAATCATAAAATTGATAATTATCATCTTTGAAATCTCTCAAAGATAAGCTGATGCAACTTTAACATTAATTTATCTCGATGTATGTATTTGCTTGCCTGTCTGCTAACCTGCTAGAAGGAATGATACAAAGACTCTTTTGACACATGAAGTATATCAGATGTGAATAAAATAGTGCATTTTACTACATGCAAGGAAAAAAAGTTTGAGAGTGACACATGAAAGGTAATGATAAAAAATCTCAAGACAGGTTACATAAAACAGAAACTTGTTCTTCAGCTATCTAATGCACAGCAATAGCATTGAAACATTAATTAGCAAAAACATCACTGCAGATGCAGAATAATGGATCTTAGTAAAATTAAATTTAAAAAGAAAAAAATGTGAAGGCCTTAAGACAGATATCACATTTATGCATTATCAGACTTATATACTGAGGTCAGGTTAATTCTCAATTTCATTGAAATTCTTGAACTCTCTTTTTCTCTCCAGTCAGTCTCTACCTGCTTTATTCACAGCAGCCTGGTTATGTACGAGCCCCATATTACAGAATGTCTTGTTTTTTACTGAATTTATCTCTCGAACTGTTGCAAGTTTGACAAAAGTTAGTTGCTGTTTATTTTACAAAAGTTATAAATGTTATCTTTGATACGCATGCATTCTACGTGCTTTTGGCTACTTTAAACATGCTGAAACTTGTTTATCTGTATAGATTCAAGCCTTGTGTACTGTTGCATTATCAGAGCATCTCACACTAGAGGACTGAATTATTAAGGCTAAGTTTGGCGTAAGATTGCCTTTTTTCCTTAAATCAGAAATATATATATATATATATATATATATATATATATATATATATATATATATATATATATATATTTAGAACTAATTGGATGTTAGTTGGCCTTGTGAGATACATTTTCTGCTATTAGTTTTTGTCTAACAAATTAGCCGTGATACGATATATTGCTATAATACAGGTTCTCATAATTTAGAAAGGAAAAAGCTCTATTCTCCTACACAGATTTCTGATATGCATGTATATTTTCAACTGTTTGAACACTGTTTTTGGCTATAACATATGCTCCTAATTCCCAGTTTCTTTATCCATTCTTCTCCATTTTAGTATTACTCCTAACTACTTTTTCTCCCCTCCTGCTTCCTTCCTGGTTGCTAGTTTTTCCGTTTAACTTATTTTTACATACTAAGATATACTTTGTTCATTCATATAATAACTTTTTCTTTTTCCTTCCTTGTGTATTTGCAACTTTCAAAGTAGAGTTGACCCATACCAAAACTCAGTATATCAACCTCTTTATATGTATAGTATTTTCCTGGTTAACCTCTCCCTCCTCCACTCCTTTTTTCCATTTTAGGTTGCACTCATTCTGTATCTGGGCTGGATCTTTAACCTGCAGCTCAAACAGAATCTAATGTGATACATTTTACATTTCACACTAAGCAAGAGAAACTATCAGTTTACCAAAAGGAACCCTATCCTTTTGAAAGATCATTGATATTATAGTACATAAAGCTTCAATAATTGTATCTTCTGCCTGTTAGCTGTACCGTCTCTTTGTACTTCACCATACCATGCTCTACTTTCTCTCTCTTTCCCCTTTTAGTTTCACACTTTCTGGCCTTAGAATTCCATAACCTAAGCAGTTGTTATCACTCACCTAGCTTCCCTCCCTGCTTACCACATATTCATTTAACTCTATCTATTAGGTTTTTAGATGGTTAGCTATTTTTTGCTCTGGTTGCAAATCTGTGCTCAAACTCAGTACTTCTCTCATCTGTGGCCAAAAGTTCAAGGTGTAGTCCCTTCCCTAAGCTTATATTTCTGCAGGTTGTCACATTATCCACTTCTCGAACTTTAACTCCAGTTTTACATGGGTATCAGCTACCTGACTGATTGCTTTTTGCACACTGCCACAACCGGCTGCAACCTACTCTGTTCACCCTATCTGCGGTCGTACTAACTCCGCCCACTACTCTAACCCCATTCTCACCCACTCCCTATCCAATTACATTTATAGTTAGCTGAACTCCTCCCCTATCTTTATCAAATCACAATCAACCTCAATAAATCACAGCACACTATTCACAAAACTCCACCATCAAGCAATATATTCAACTAGCCTATTGCCTCTTTCTCCAAACCATACCTCTATCTAAAATGTCTTACTCTACACCCCTTTCTCTACATCTATGCCCGAACATACTGCATTATCATGATTTACATTAAACCTTCTATACTCCTTCTCATCTCCTTAACTCTATCTCTCTTTCTCCTAACTAATATCACATCAGTCAAGTCCCAAAAATTCTTCATTAAAAAGAAATCAACCACAGCCAACACAACCTTTGGTAAACATATAGAAATTTTCTCAAGCATATCATCCAGCCTCTGTGACTAAAATATATTTCTACTTATCAAATTTAAAATTCAGCAAATCTCACCCAGGATTAAACTAGTGTCCATCACAAAATTAAAGCAAATAATATACCCTAACCACCATGACGGCCACATTACCCTCCACTATGACTAATCCCAGTGTGGGGACATTCATCCAAACCTAGGACTTTCTTCTATTCCTACCTATTTTAACACTTTTCATCCACTAAAAACTTACATCTAGTGACTCTTGACATACACAGTGTTTGCAACAAAACCACATTGTTTCACACATGGCTGTCTCAGCACTGCCTAGACATTTTCTCTGTTACCGAAATGTGGCTAAAGCCACACATCCAAGACACTGAACTGCTCCCACCTAGTTATAACATAATAAGAGATGAACAGACTCAAAAAAGGGGGGTAGCCTTAATCTAACACAACTATCTCACTGCTTTTTTGTACCCCAAACCCATTTCCTCTTGAAGTACTGACGGAATTCTCATAGTTTAAACATCAATAAAACAAAACAACTATGTATTACAGTTCTGTATATTCCTCCTAGCCACAGCATTCCAGTTTTAGAAGACATTCTATCCTGGTTATCACAATATATATCCAATCAAACAATCATTATAGGAGACAATAATGTTAACTGGCAAAATGTAAACTCAGATTTTCCAGCAAATAGTATTAATCTTTATCGTTACACACAACTCATCACTACACCAACTAGGCTTAAAAAAATAATACCCAAGGATCTACCCTAAACTGTATTCTGGTTTCAGGTCCCTATAAACACTCCAACTCAGGTACCCTTCACGATATATTAAGTGATCACCTTCCTGACTTTACTCATACAGCTACCACCCGCCTATCAAAAAAAAAACAACTATAAAACCTCTAGAACCTCTTTAACCAGCAACTCTTTAATACCGTACTTAAATCTCTAAACTTGTCTATACTAAAAACTCTACCCTTAGATAATGTCTTCAGTCATTTCAATGAATTATTCCTCAACACCCCAATAGCTTAACCCCACTTTGTACCAAAAGAATAAAAAACAATCATTCACCCTGTCTTACCAAATCTACCAAAGGTTTACTAATATGAAAAGGCAAAGAGAGAAAAAAAGGCATAAACTTTCAAAAATATAGACAATTATACAACCAAGCTAAAAAAATGATAAACAAAGACAAGAAGCAGTACTTCTCACAACAACTAGCCTTTCACAAAAATACCCCCCAAAAGTTTTTCATCCCATCCCATCAATCACCCCAGGATCCAAAGAAAACCCATCTCCATCCTCTAACAAATCCCAATCCCAAATAGCAGATACATTTAATATCCATTTCATAGAGAGCATACTTAAACTAATCAAAGATCCCACTAAACCCATAAATCCTAACTCTGCACATAATCTCATGTCTTCTCCCTCACAAACATCTTCCATACATTGTAATTCATCTTCCTTTCCCCCAAACAACCTCACCACAACTGACCTCCATCTTCCACTTCTCTCTCTACAACCTATTCCCTATAGCCAAATACATAAACTTACTACTCAAATTAAAACCCTTTTCTCCTTCCACTGACAATTTCCCTCTGAATACCTGAAACTTGTTTCAGATGCCATTACATACCCAGTCAGCATCCTCATCAAATGATCCATCACAGAATCGCACATCCCCTCCCTCTGGAAAACATTCACCATAATCCCTCTACATGAAGGAGTAAAATGTAATGACTTAACTACCAACTCACTGCTATTCTATTTCCTCTATCTAAATTATTAGAAAAATGTGTCATAAACAATTACTTGACCGTATCCTTCAGAACAAATTATTTACACCCACCCACCCACCTACCCAACATGGTTTCAGGTCACCACACAGTACAACATCTGCACAAATCTCCTTCACAGACACAGTGAGTAAAACGAGACTCAGGACAATTAACCTCAGTAATATTTATTGATCTTTCTTAGGCGTTTGATACTGTTTCACACCCAAAGCTATTACAAAAACTATAATCTCGTGGACTTTCCCAATCCACTCTAAAATGGTTTACCAGCTACTTAACTGACAGACAACAATGCATAAAACAGCAAGACAGTCTTTACCCATCTAACTAACAACACTGGAGTACCTTAGAAGTCCACCCCCTCTTCAATACCTTCATAAACAGCCTTCACAGTGCCTCCTACGCAAGCTCTTTAAATCAATATGCCGATGATTCTACCATTTTTTCCTCCTCCAATAAAGTAACACATCTTCAGCAATTAACCCAAGCTGCATTTTCCTCTCTTGAAACTTGGCTTAACAGTGCACAGCTTTTGCTAAACCCCCAATAAAACTAAACTCCTCTTATTTGCACTCAAGACTCTCTCACCCAAATTTAAGATATACTTATTAAATAATACTGAAATTGAACAGGTCACCAACACTAAACTATTAGGAGCGAGCATACACAATAAACTCACCTTTGATCTGCATATACAAAATACAATCAAGAAAACGCATTGTGAACTTGGAATGCGCTATCGGCTAAAGAAAAAAAAATGAATACAGACACTAGAACTACTCTGGCCATTACATATCTGCTTCCCTAATTACTATATGGGGCCCCCATTCTGACCAATCTATAGATTATTGTAAAAAATAAGTTTGAATCATGCTACAATAGAATCACTAAATCTGCTATAGGCGCATCCTATTACAAACAACATTGCTCTGCACTTACTGCTCTTAACTGTCTCAAATTCCCAAATTACCTAAACTATCTTCAACTAATTACAACCCACAAAATTATATATTAATCTGATAGCTGCCCAGCTCTAAAAAACTACTCTCCAAACCTATCTACCTACAAGGACTCTACCATCTGAAGATAAACATTTAGTAGCCCTATAAAGACCAAACCAAAATGCTGGATGGTGTCTATATTCCTACACAATAGCAAAACTTTGGATTACAGTACCTATAAATATCAGAGCAATACCTAACCTCATCACATTCAAACCCATTTTAAAGAACTTCCTTCTCAAGTCATATATTTGGCCCTTCTCCAAAACTAGCTAGTTCTCCTTTTCTTCTCCTTCTTCTTCCTTCTACCACACCTCTACTCCTCAATCAATTTCCCCCTTTAACCCTCCTACCTCTGCTAACAACCTCAGTCTTCCTTGCTCCCACTATTAGTTTAGTTTCTACTTTCAACCCCTCTTCCTCTACATCCTGACATCTTAGCATCTGATTTCTCCTCTAGAATAATGTTATACTCATTATACCCTGGCGAACCATCCCCTTACTCTTACTTCCCTGTATGCCGACATTATTTTTATTTATTTATTTTTTTTTGTTTCAAAATGTCTTATGCAAAATGTAAATTATCCCATCTATTTGGCTTGCTCATGTTTAACTTTTATAACATTTAGGTTGGGAACTTCTGGACACCATTGATAACTCTTACATCTCATGCCTGAACAGCACTTAAACAGAGTGATGATTGTGATAACAGTAGCCACAAAAGATAATCCCTTAAAGGACCGTGATTTAAGAGAAAAAATGCATCAGGTAACCAGTAGAGGTCAGTCATACCTTGAACTGCATGCCTTAAAATGCATTAAAAGGGATGTCAACCCTGTAGCATCCCACCTCCCATAGAGGGTATTAGCCCTTTGTGCCACCACGAGTATCAGGGATAACATGTTTAAAAACAACTCTTTAAGAAGAAAAAAAATGTAAGAACAAACAGATGATTTAAACTCTGTACCCTTGGTCTAAGAAACATCACTATAAACCCCCTGCAGTAACCGCTAAGCTATTGGATGGGTATTTTTCTTAACATGCAATGGGGATCTTGGGCAACATTTTGTGACTTATAAGGGACAGAGAAAGGAAACATAAGGTATACCTCTCACAACCTCATAGTGCAAGATAAAGCTAAAATTAATGGAGGGAGAAAACAATGAATGGATTTTTATTATACCTCTTAAAAACTTAGAAAGTACAGGAATAACAACTTTTGTACTACCCTGGATTAACTTTATGAAACTCTAATGTCTGGCATTAATGACTGAGAAATCATTCATAATTAAGGAGTTCGGCAAAATGGAGATGAGGGACATTCTTACAACTCAGGGACAGTTATGGATTAAGTGTGTGTGTGTGTGTGTGTGTGTGTGTGTGTGTGTGTGTGTGTGTGTGTGTGTGTGTGTGTGTGTGTGTGTGTGTGTGTGTGTGTGTGTGTGTGTGTGTGTGTGTGTGTGTGTGTGTGTGTGTGTGTGTGTGTGTCTGTGTGTGTGTCTGTGTGCATGTATGAATAGGGGGAAGCCCGTGACACTGTTAGCTACTTCAATAAAGTGATCTGACCTTGGGATAGTTAACAGCAATTCAGTGAAATGCATATTTGGCAATAATGAGATATTTCTTTATTCTGGCAAATGTATCTGCAAATCCTAAAATATCTGTGGAATTGTGGCCTTTTTACTGCAGCCCTGAATCTGAGCAGTGAAGTCCTTTATGAATCGCTATGCATGTGTCTCTAAATGTAAAACTGCTACAGATTAAATATTGATTTACACAAAAGTAGATCCCAACATTTGTGCAATCATTGGGAAGTTTTCACTTAACCCACTTAAAAGTGTCATTCTTATGGCTTTCAGGTTTGGATTTTTGACACTCAGACAACTGACACTGTCAGCACATCTCCTTCTTGCAAAAGCCTACAAAGTAACATTCTAGTTACTGTATTTGTTTGAATGATTTGAAAAAAAAATGTTTTACGCTTCATTCTACCTATGGCCCATAGTACTCGGAAATTTACTGGTAATAATGTATGGATTCGTATATATATATATATATATATATATATATATATATATATATATATATATATAATATTTTGTTTTGTTATAGTGATGATTGTTAGATTCAAGTGCAGATCCCTACTTACACATTTGTATTTATAATTAATAACTAATGTAATGCAAATGTAAATAATGCAGATTAAAACAAAAGAGCAAAAAGTATTATAGCTCATCTTTCAGCTGTATACACATTTTTTTACTGAAATTCACTTGCTAGGTATTGTCGAAAACTGGTAGCGGGGTTGCATTTATTTTTATATTCGGAGTTCATGCAGTATATGCATGTTGCACTTATTTTTATATTCAGAGTTCATGCAGTATATGCATGTTGCACTTGAACTGACATTAATTGCCATGTTTATCCTGATAGAGATGCAACAGTAAATGTTGCATAATTCCTATTGAGAGCTGTAGCTGTTCTGAATAGTGTAGATCCATTGTTTAGAAACATGAAAATGATGTAATACATTAAACCATGCTATAAAATTACTTTGGTAGTCAGCTAATATCAGAAGGCAAGATGTATTCACAAAGAATGATAATGCAGTCATGCTTTGATAAGTACCATTTGCATTAAGTATGCATAGGTGCTGACACAGTGAAGTCCTATTAGGGAGAGAGCTGCATAATCAAACTGTGCAGTCCTCAAAATGGCAGCCATAGTACAATTGGGTAGAGAACTGAATAACACATCACACGATCCAGGGGCATCTTTGTGCTGTTGGTGTGCTAGCCACAAGGACCATTCATGTGTATAGCAAAATGTTCATACATGCAACATGGCACAGATGGATCCTACATAACACGTACACAGAACGATGCCAACTATATTTGTTTTATGAACGGGAAGAGAATAAGGTGAGAAGATAGTTAGAAATGGAGAAACACATAGAATATAAAGGAATGTGAAAAAGTACATTTTTTGTAGGACAGGTGTCTTTTATATTAAGAAAATAAATTGTATAGATGAGAGAATCAGAATGACAGTGTAGGTAGGAAGGAGGGTATAGGTTGAAAGGCAGGGACAGACACACAAAAATGTCATACAGAGAAAGACTAATAGGGGAGGTATTGAGGCAAATGGGGCATTATGGAGATAAATACAGACAGTGGGTGGACAACTAGTCATGGGAAAGATTGAAAAACAACAAAACAAACTTGGAAAAAAAATAATACTACCACAGAGCCATGTCAGGAGGGTTGCTTCAATTTGCAAATCCAAATCAATAAGTCCAGTAAAAGCTTTTATATTAAAAACCTTTAACTGTGAGTGCTTTCGTTCACATCCGATGTGAACAAAAGTGCTCACAATTAAAAGTTTTTATTATAAAAGTTTTTACTGGACTTATTGATTTGGATTTGAAAGATTGAAAAACAAACAGGGAAGGGTGACTGACACATAAGGAATTGGAGTAGCATAATACCCCCACAAGCTTGGGTGATGACTGCCTACCAAGCTGTCCCAGAAGAGAACCTGTCCAGAAGTATGTCGTCTTGGTGAATCTCATCATGCATGACTTACATAACTGATGGTCTGATGTTCAGGGCTGGGCACTTATGCAGCCCTGACAGTGGCAAGAAGATATGCTTGAGCCTGCCAATCTAGGTCACAAGTTGCCAGTCCACCTTAATCCTCACCAGCCTCTATAACTTATGCCAGGAGATCCAGAATGACCCCACAGTGACAGTCCTTGAGATGAAGCCTATATACCTCCACTGGAGAAGCAGCACCAAAGGCCACTATCAAGCCTTCAGGGTCACTTCCCATGGAATGATTTTTTCATTTTGCATATAGTCTGGCCAGGGGACTGCGGGTGATCCAGTAGATGGTTTGCAGGACAGTGCAGGACACAGTGGTTACTGGGACCCACTTCTTGCTTCATGGCTCAGACTGCATAAAAACATTCAAAACAAATAGATAGATGATACAAAGCTAAGAAAATCTAATGTAAGAAAGAAAATGACAGAGAGAAAGAGAACACGGGGATACCAGCAATAGTCAGTATGATGTGGTACACCTTTGTATATGAAATGACAGAGAGAAAGAGCACATGAGGATACCAGCATTGGTCAGTATGATGTGGTACACCTTTGTATATGAAATGACAGAGAGAAAGAGGACATGAGGATACCAGCAATGGTCAGTATGATGAGGTACACCTTTGTATATGAAATGACAGAGAGAAAGAGCACATGAAAATACCAGCAATAGTCAGTATGATGTGGTACACCTTTGTATATGAAATGACAGAGAGAAAGAGCACATGAGGATACCAGCAATGGTCAGTATGATGTGGTACACCTTTGTATATGAAATGACAGAGAGAAAGAGCACATGAGGATACCAGCAGTGGTCAGTATGACGTGGTACACCTTTGTATATGAAATGACAGAGAGAAAGAGCACATGCAGATACCAGCAATGGCCAGTATGATGTGGTACACCTTTGTATATGAAATGACAGAGAGAAAGAGCACATGAGGATACCAGCAGTGGTCAGTATGACGTGGTACACCTTTGTATATGAAATGACAGAGAGAAAGAG
Source organism: Protopterus annectens (assembly GCF_019279795.1). Taxonomy (NCBI): domain Eukaryota; kingdom Metazoa; phylum Chordata; order Ceratodontiformes; family Protopteridae; genus Protopterus; species Protopterus annectens. The sequence goes on along the minus strand of NC_056726.1, from coordinate 230,396,272 downwards.
CACATGAGGATACCAGCAATGGTCAGTATGATGTGGTACAACTTTGTATATGAACGTATGGAAAGAGATGAAAGAACAGTCAGCAGAGTATCAGTGATATAAATGTATGGGAAAACCTGTAATAAGGAATAGAGCAGTACTGTATAATATGACTGGACGTGCCCCTCTCACCATGGTGTAAAATTCTAGCAGAGGCTAAGGATGATCATCAGTGGGTATGTAATGAAAAATGATGCAAGGAAGAAAAAAGAAAATGTACAAATGTAAGGTACCTGTGGGGAAAATAAGTGCATGTAGAACTGTCATATTTAATGTGGGAAATGAAGTGATGTGTTCCTGATGTTAGTACAGTACCATATATAACACATATAACAACAACAAAATGAATAGGCAACAGACACATAATTACTGACATAATAGTCTGTCTGGTAAATCAAGCCTCATAGTTGTGGTAAGCAGGTTCATTACAGTTGTGAAGCTAGGGGGTTTTGCAGGTGTAAATGTCACAAAAAAGATAAAATCATGGGTGTAAATTCATAGCAAAATGGCAGACTGATCTATAAAGTGGTAATCATATGACTATGAGCTCTGAATAACAGCATAATGAACAACTACAAAGATGAAAAGAGCCTAACTGCATTGGTAACTGATGGTAATGTCAGTAATAATTAGCACAAGTAAGAGGAATAGCAAAATTACTAATGCGTAGTAGGCCTACAATAAATGAAGTAATATGCAATGGTTAGCTAGTAAACAGAAATGTAAAACTGTGTAGTTCTATGGTATGCAGATAAAGTAGAAATGTGCATGTCGGCAACCAATACAGTTCATGTGTTGTGACAACTGGAGAGTCTGACCTGCTCCTTTGCTGTGCAAATCAGTTTTCTGCTGTCTCCTCATGTGCTGCAAAGCACAAAAACATGTATATATACACACACACACGCACACACACACACACACACACACACACACAGACACATACAGACACACACACACGCACACACACATTAAGACCTAACATAATGTGGCACAGCACAAATTAATAATTACTGTTACAGTCTGGTTCTCTCCATCTCCTTAACCTCTTCTTCCACTTCACAGAAAAGGTCAGGCTGATGCATCCGCAGGTCACTTGAACCAGCACTACACACCAGACAGGATCATCCCCATAGCATAACTCACCAACATTGCATGCATGAGCCAGGCTTCAACAATGTACAGGGGATGCTAATAACTGTCTCCCAGCATGTGTTCCCTGTGCTACATGTGCAAAAAATATCAAAAGATTTTATTCTTCTTGTTGCTGCAGGCAGGAGACATGCAAGGGCTATAAGCACTTGCCAGTACAAGTCCAAAAGTGAAAAGGATAGCTGTGGCCTGATGCCAGGTGTAGCAGACACAACCTGACATGCACTGATGAGCCATACAGTGGGGCAATGGCAATCAATGTCAACACAATGCATGTGGTCAGTAGCATGCTCCAGGACAACAGCTGTGTGACCAAGGACCACAGCTGTTCATTCCCTACATGACTTAGTACTCCATAAGAGAAAGTAGGATAGTGCAATACGTAATGCCCATGACCATTACTGTTCTGCAATGTTTAGCAGTATGTCCAAGCTACAAAACTGCACACAACTTAATTGGTCATAGTGCAGGTGTTTTAGACAGACTGAGCCTCATAGCATGATCGAGGTATGATAACACATCATTCTGTTGGTGTGAACCAGAGAACAATGGACAACGCTGCTTCATTTACACATTCACTGGAATACAAGCTGCTAAATAATGTGAAGAACTATGTAATCACTGTACTGTGAGTGACTGAGCTATATAAATTTCTATAATACTGTCACCGTAGACTATTAAACTATAACAATATACATAGAAATCTACAGCAGATAACAGCAATTCTTATCTCATAATCTATACCAGATTTCAGGAACACCTCCAGGGTGTATGGCTGCCACACATAGCTGTCAAATCCTACTGATTGATGCATATTAAAACTGCAATGGACCTGACTGGTATACAGCAGACAGTGTTGTTGTGGGACGTGGCCAACACAGTTAGGAAATAGGCTGGAGATGTTGCAATTCTGAGATGGAAGGGGCATGTAAAAACATCAGGGCCATAATTACAGAGAGAGCAAGTGTTGTTCCCTTGATCCTTTTCTCTCTGTCCAAGCATGACATATTATAGTCCTTTGAGAGGGAACTGCACAAGCCAGTGGAAAAAGGCATGCCAACTGACATACATGTAGTGGCTGCAGATTCAGGGTAAAGAGAGAAAAGCCATATTGCTTAACTACATGGCAGTGGTTGCTGGACCTGCAGTTTTGTGGATACAAACTTTAGCAAGGGCCAGTGTATGTTATCCTCATGCCCACATGTAACACAGTTTGGCAAAGTGTCACAGCAGTTATGTTAATGCATTGAAAAAAGCAATACCTACCCTAGCAATGTAGTGGAGCTATTGTCATGCCAACAATGACATCTCAATGATAAATATACACATGGGAGATAGGCATTCTTTTGCTGACCCTGCAGACACATGGCATGCATATCTTAGATATAGATGTAGCAGGTAAGGACAAGATTTGACAGGAAGTGGTGAAGCAGATAAATACTTTTAGCCTAGTGGACACAAAAGCAGAATGCTCTACTTACAGCCAGGAATAACACTCATGCTCTGTTAAAAATAATTATTGCTACCTAAAACTTTGTCTCTACTGGGATAAGCATTCTGTGGATCCCATTTAAACTCATGTGAGGAAGGCATCAATCAACCATCTCCTGTTTGACATCTCTGTCCACATAGAAATGGCTGGTTATATCACAGTAGCTGTCACTCATGTTATTATGAGGTCATTGCATGCTTTGCATGCCTCACTATTTATTAATTGTACCTCATGTGTCTCTGAACTGGCCCTTCTATGCATGCCACTGCCCACTGACATGATTTTCCTAACATACATGAAAACATCAAGGTGCACATGCACAGAGTGTGCAGAATCTCTGGATAGGCAGTAGAGATAATTGGGGGAACATTTCTGTTGAGTATGTACCTCTTGCAGAAGTAACTCATGTTCCTCACATACATCTATTATATGCTTTCGCACAGGACATAACCAACAAGTCGAGTGGGAAAGACAAGGGCTTTAAGCGAAAACCATTGAGTGCTTTAAAGAGATAAGGGCTGTGACTAACCACTTGACCCTCACCCAAGGGGAATGAATGGAATGATTGGGCAAATGAGAGGGAGGCTCAGTGGTCAAACTGGCAGACGTTGGAACAAAGAATACATTAACTTATACCATTACCAAGTAAAATATTTTTTTTTATTGCATATGAAAACTGAGCAACTGGAAAACAAACTCAAAAGGAGTGCAGCATAGTTGGTCTGTAATTTATAAAGATGCAGGATCCTATATAGGGAGTTTGGAAACAGATTGTAATGTACTGCTTTCACTCTGTTAATCATGGCTGAAAATGGTAGGCAGGAAAGGTCTGAGAAAGAGGTAGCAGGACATCAAGAAAAGGAGGTGCATAGGTTTCAATCAAGTACCTAAATGTGTAGTACATGGACAACAAAATGTAGATCAAGAGTAAGAGGTAATATAACTAGTGTGGGAGTCAGTCATTCCTCTTTACCTCAGTTAAATTCAATCATCATGCACTCACCTGCTCTATCAATGGATGCGGAAGATATTAGGATATAGAGGAGAAATACACGACTTTACCTTGTAATCCAGAACACTGTGGGAATTCATCCAATTCATTTAGAGGTGTGGGGTACAAACAAAATCCCCTCTTTCGCTGATTGACACTAAACAATAGCAGATATTTTCTATGGGACAGTAAAATAGGTTTCTCAGTGATAAGCCTATTATCTCCTTGAATGGGAGAACCAATGCTTGATGAGATACTCTTCCATGTAAGGGACGCATCAGGTTAGCATGCATGTTCCTTTACTGCAGTATAGTGCCCACTTATTTGAGTGGTTTGGTTAACAGAACACATACATGTACAGGAGGGCTACAGCCTTGACATCCTGCACTACAATGTGCATATCTGCCTTTAAGCAATGGAAATAGTTAAAATGTAGTAGTCTATGTGTCGTGTTGGTGAGAGTAGTACATATGCTTCAACATTGACAGAAGTATGTTATTTGTATGATTTCACAGGTTCCACTGGTGGAGCGTTTAGCACAATAGATCAGCACTGGCCTGATGTCATCCTTTCACTTGTGACTTATAATGAAGGCTTCTTGCACTTATCACAGTCTGATGACAAGGCAGCACTGTCAGAAATAACAACATTGTAGATCACACACTTATACCACACAGCTGAGATCCCTAGTATTCACTGCTTGACATCTTGTTTTTGTTAATCCCATCTAAGTGACACAGGAATGTCTAATGCTGACAGTATTGGAAATCCACACTGCCCTGAGATGTACCAACTTACCATAAGGGAGAGACGCGCAGGTGACTATCACCACCGTGACTCCAGAATATTCCTTGATCTGGGTGTCACCCTTACACCAATCAGACAATGTTTAGATCAATGCTCTAAACACAAATGGTCACAACATGCACTGTTTCAAAGATGTTAATATGAATCTATGAGCCAGGCATATGTCGTTCTTACCGTCAGTGCGCCCTCTATCCATGACTGCCTATATCAACAAATATGGATGCTTCCATTACTGTGGGTGATGCTGTTCTGGGTCCTGTGCTGGAATAACACAGTGGATCAACTCCTCAGTTTCATACCATCCCACTTTCCAATTGCCCTATCAAATGAAACACCAAGCCATGGCAGTTTGAGGGGTCATATTACCAAATGATTTTTCAGTAAGTGTGTAAATTATCTAAACATCTAGTGCATTTAAACTTGCTTTTCTGTGCAAAAATGGAGAACACTGGACTGAGTGTAACTCGTGTCTATGAATACGAATGTAAGTTATGCTCAGTCCAGTGTTCTCGATTATCGCTACAGTTATAATAATAATAATCTGAGGCTAGCATTTCAGGATAAATACAGATACTGCATCCTTCTGAGATGAACCACTGCTTGCCTGACATACATGAGAAACTACCCTGGGTGCTACTGCTTGTAAAAAGGGAAAGTGTGAAATCTTAAAATGTTATTCTCGCTGTGTTAGGAATAAATCTACCCCCATCATTCAATGCTCAGCAGGTAAGGAAGCCCTATTCCTGGTGTAGAATATACAAGGCAGCCCACTTTAAGTTTTATACAGGACTTACTCACACTTAAGCATGTCTATAGGCATATTACTACTAAAAGAATATATTTTATGATGTTACTTGGTCCTTTTTTTGAAGTACAATCATACTAAATTCTCCACAGGCATAGTGCTGAGAGAATCAGCCACAAATCCAGAAATAATCAGGGGCACTTTTAAAATGTTAGTGCTATTAACACTGATATAGTTTCTGAAGTTAAATAGATGACTGAGAAATCATGTGTTTAAGATCTTGATTTAAAATGTCAGGACAGCCGAGAGCATGTGTACAGCTACACTTCTACCCTGACTTCAACCATCATGCAAAGACACTATTTCAGTCCAGTGTTCTCCATTATCACTCTTTTCTGAGCCAGAGGCACATTTTGTGCTGTGTGTCTGAAATTTACTTATACTGTATACCATGATGCCATTACAGCACAGCTTATGGGTGTTTATGTGTCTGTGTGAATATCTGCATGACATTGTCTGACAGATGTTGGTTGCAGACATGACCTAGAGGTACATCTGCAATAATGCTGTCTTACTGCTATACCGGCTATTGACCTGTGATCTGAAAGTATATTGGTTGTTAAACACGCACAAAGAGTAATGTATATTTCTGTGACAAATGAGGAAACGGCCTGCAGATGGTGCAGAAGTGTCATGATATTGCAGTGCTCTTAGATCTACAGTTTGTGCAGTCAGTAGGCACAATGCCACATGTTATACTGTAGACAGCTCTAGCGATGTATAGCTAGATACTACAGAATCACAATAAGCTGTATTTTGTGTGGCTGTCCTGTATGCAGATATTCAAATCGCAGAAGATGTCTGCACATGAACTTGAAATTGCAAATGAATATCACTTCCTGAATGCCGATAATAACTAGTTGTTAACAGTACAGTGCTGCTTTCCTTTTTTCACACATTTCAAGTCTTTGATCAGTCTTCTGCTGCCTTATTCAGATTTAATTTCACCCTTACAATTATTTAATTCTGATTGCAAAATGTTTGCGGTGCTGACTTATCATAATCAAGGAAAGTGTTTAAAACTTGAACCCCTCTATTTAAATAATACATATGTATATATGCATATCACTTTCAAAACAGCTATGCAATGAATTTGTGATGTCTTGTAAATTCACTAAGGAGATATCAAGATTTAGAGATAAGCTTTCAAAAAGATAAATATCTGTTTCAGCAAATCACCAAACACTGCCAACAGGTCAAAAAAGTAACTACAAAACATATGCCCAGACCCTGGAAGAAAACACAATGAAGCTTATGGACAGGACGACTTAGTCAAGCCTTGTAGTTGTTGATTTAACAGTGTAGTCCATAGGAATCCACAGGATAAAAACGCCAAGGAACAAAGCTTTTCAGCTGTAAAATAGTTTAATCCAAGCATTCGCTTCACAGGAAAAAACACTAAAATCACACTAACGCTCCAAATGCAAGTACGTTTTCGTTTCAAAAACTTCCTCAGATGTGGGCTGGTAACTACATCAGTGCATATATATATATATATATATATATATATATATATATATATATATATATATATACATCAATTAACATTTAAAACCACCAATCTCATGCTGCATAGTAAATGAGGCATAATTGAAATTGGTGGTTTTAAATGTTTTTCCTGTGAAGCGAATGCTTGGATTAAACTATTTACAGCTGAAAAGCTTTGTTCCTTGGAGTTTTTATCCTGTGGATTTCTGTGGACTACACTTTTAAATCAACAACTACAAGGTTTGATTAAGTCATCCTGTCCGTAAGCTTCATTGTGTTTTCTTCCAGGGTCTTGGCATATGGTTATCTGTTTCAGCAACATTAACATAAATTAGTAATCCTACTGGCTGCTGCCTCTAAATGAAAAGTATATATTTTTTAACATCTTTATTGAATTATCACTTAAAACATAAGCAAACATGCAGTTATATAAAAGAAAACAAACCATATTCACATGTCCCTAGTTGCACACATTATACATCAACATATTTTCGTCTAACTATAATCAATCCAAACTTAAATACAATACTCAGTTCCTGCCTTCAGTTAAATCTCACACCTCCTCCTCCAAAACATCATTCTTCATGTACTGTTCTCACAATTTCCATTTTTTTCTATTTAACTTCTTCCTATACTTTTCTAAAGATTTCACTTCCAGTTCTTTTTCTTTGTTACAATATTAAGTACTTCAAATACAGATGGTTTAGATTTTGACTTATAATTTCTAGTAATTGCTTTTTTTTTTGGCAGCCACCAGAATAAAACTTAGCAAGGTCATTCTATGACTAGACAATTGAGATCTTGTATCCCAACTCAAAACTACAATGTCCTTACTTACACCCAATTGATCCCCTAGTATATCTGACATAGTACTTTGTAGGTAATTTTTGAAGTCTGACAACTCATTATGCTCCCAAAACATATGCTTCCCATTTCTCTTTCTACCCTATCACACCTCCAATATTGCCATTTACCTGAGGAAAAATTATTTGCAGTTTGCTTGGGATATAAAAATACCTATGAAAGCAGTTCCATATAAAACTCCTAAATCTTCTAGACCTGGATGCATATCTGGGAGCCATACACATGCTGTCCCATTGGTTCTTTATGAATTGCTTATCCAGTCTCTCTTCCCAATCTTTTCTAACTTTTTTGATTGATTCCTGTAGTTATCATGGAATATTTTATATGCCCTACTAATCATACCTTTTTAACAGGTGGTTTGCTCTAGAATCTATTATAAACTCTGCCAGAACAATTCTTTGTATCAAGATTCCCCTATTCCTTTCTCTCTGCCTATACTCTGGTATTAATCCTGGACAGGGACATCAGCCTACAGTCCAAATGTCTTTTTGGCCTCTTCCAATTCTATTACCTTTCCCTGTCTAGTTTATTTGTTCCCAATACCTTGGCTCCTTTGCCAGTTTTCTCCAATAAATTCCACCCCCTTTTGCCTATTCTATGTACCCCTAACTGTATTCATCCCTGTCCGCAATACCTCCTTTCTGGTTTTGACTTAGTTCATAGATTTCTTTATGCTACTTTATGTATATAATGTGCCGCATGGCTTTTGTTATTCTCTTTAAGAATCTGCATCCAAAGTGCCACTATCTCATTTTTTTCTTGAATTTTCCCTAGTTTCATCATCATCCTTTTCCACTTGGTTTATATTTTCCTGCTTGTGTTATGTATATGGACCTTAACTGTGTACATCTAAAATATCCATTCAGATCAGGTAATCCCAAACCACTTTGTTCTGTTGGAAGGATCAGCTTATCCCACTTAATCCTTGCCTTCTTCCCCTCACAGAGAAATTCCTTCAACTCTTTATTAATTATTATCTGCAGCATCTCTTCTGGTTGATACAAATATGCTTGACCTGTATATAAAAGTAAATAGTCTAAACATTTCACTCCTTGTACAATACTATCTATACCCATAAACAATAGCTTCAAGCTTCCAGTTTCTTAATTTTTGTATTATCTTTTATAGCTTCATAGGTTCATAGGTAGGTACTAGGCTATCTGCCCGAAGACATTTATAAGCCTAGCCTGAATGTGTTTGCTTTCGCTGCCCCCTTAGATTAGTTTCCTCTGCCTCTGTCAAGCAGAGCCACTGAAGTGATCCCCAGGGTAAACTTTCTGTTTCCCATCCACTCATCAAGGTTTCTCTTGAAGAATGTTAGCGAGGAGCTCTGCCTAATGTAGGTTGGAATCTTATTCCAAAGCATGGGAAGTCTCTGGGACAGGAATCTATCACTCCAGCATGTCCTATTTATTGTTGTGGTGATGTTTAGATCCCTAGAACATGTGGCTTGAATGGATAAGGTTTTCTTTAGGTGGAGAATCTCCATCAATTCTGGGGTGGACATTGCCTTGTATGTCAGGCAGAGATCACCTCTGAGTAGGTGCTATGCAACCGAGTACAGCTGGAGTTTCTTCAGTCGAGCTGCATAGGGCATCTGTTTGAGGCCAGTGATCCTCTTGGTGAGGTACTTCAGTGGTCTTTCCAGCTGTTCCAGGTGTCTTGTAAGGTACATCCCAAATGGGCCATTGTACTCTATGATGGGTCTGATGAGTGATGAGTAGAGGGGCACAATGACCTCTTTTGATATGGATGTGAACCCTTTTGTGATTAGGTGGGCCACATAGAAGAAATTTCTAACCACTTTGGCAATGTGATTATCAAAGGAGAGATTACTATCTACTTGGGTCACTAGATCCCTTATTACATCTTCCGTATTTAGGGGACTACCACCTCTGTGGTAGTTTATGGGTACTTTGTTTTTTCCAAAGGGGATGACTATGCACTTTTTGGCATTTAGCTTGAGGCCATGATTTTGACACCAGGTATCCGTCTCAGTGAGACCCTTTTGGAGGATGTCTGTGTCAGCCAGAGAGTCAATAATAGCCGCTAGTTTTCAGTCGTCTGCAAACTTGGTCAGCCATAGTCCTTCTGTGCTTACCTGTACCTCTGAGAAGTATATGCCGAACAGGAGGGGTCCTAGGACTGAGCCCTGGAGAATGCCACTTGTAACCGGTTTAAAGTCGGACCTAGCTCCCACAACTCTCACCATGTGGGTTCTGTCCGTAAACCAGTTGGCAACCCATCTTGTGATGTAGGGGTTTAAGATCAGGCTGGTGAGCTTGTCTATAATACCAGAATGAGGAATGGTATTGAAGGCTTTGCGAGGTCTAGGTAGGCTGTGTGTACCACCTTTCCCTCATCTATAGCCTTGGTAACTGTCTCTAAGAAGTCCACCAGGTTTAGGAGACATGATCTGCCCTTAACAAAGCCGAAATGGGTAGGGTCCAGTGTTTGTAGGTTGCCAATGTCTCTGTTAATGAGTTCCATGATGATGTGCTCCATAGCCTTTCAGACCAAGCTAGTCAGGCTTATAGGGCAATAGTTCCCAGGATCTGTTGTGGCTCCACCTTTGTGGAGCAGAATAAGCTGTGTGTCACTCTATGGGTACATAGCCTGTGGAGAGGCTGAGTTTGAACAGTGTGTTTAGGTGATGGGTTAGTTCGTCTTTGAGCTTGTGTAGGATGCAGCCTGGGACACCGTTCGGTCCCCTTGATGCTGTGTTTTTGGATTTGGAGAGGGCTGTTTTAACCTGAGTGTCTGTGATTTCAGGGGTTCTACATTCTTCTGGTATGGTTATGTGCCCTTTTGGGGGTGAGAGGGAGGTGACGTTTGCACTGAACCTGTCTGCCAGGATGTTGGAGATATCGGACGATTCAGTGTATTTTGTGCCATTCTGCACTAACTCTGAGCAGATCTGAGCATTGCAGCTTAGATTCTTGTCATAGCTAAAGAATGCCTTGTGGTTATCTTTGGAGTCCTTGGCAATTTTTCTTTCGAAGCTCACCTTGGATGATTTTATGAGGGATTGTAAATTCTTGTTGATACTGATCAGGGGTGTATTCCCTTCTTGGGTTTTTACTCTTTTCTGTACTAGTTTCCTCCTTCTATTGTAAAGCTTGTTTATGGTAGGGGTCCACCAGACTGGTTTCCTTTTCTTGGAGGAGTGAGTCTTGGTTTTGCTTGGGATAGCATGATCCATACATTCTTGTAGGTGCCCGTAGAATGCATTAGTGAAGGATTTTCAGCTTGGACAGCGTTATCCTTTATCATGGGGGCTTTGAAACTTTCCACCTCGGTCTTAAGTAATGTGAAGTTTGCTTATGAAAAGATTTTTACAGTGGTTTCCTTGTCCAGGGGTGGGGGTGGAATGTGGATATCCAAAGTGATTTGTTTATGGTCAAATCTTACTAGCAAGGGGTTGATTTCCAGTGTGGAACACCGGTCGCGCATGTTGGTGATGACTAGGTCCAATATGTTGTTACCTCTGGTGGGAGTGTTGACCAGTTGATCCAGGGCATTTGAATTTATAAATTCTAGGAAATGTTGGTTAAGGGAGTTAGTACTTGAGTAGTTCTCCCAGTTAATGTTTGGGCAATTGAAATCACATAATATTAGGGTGTTAGGTAGGACCTTTATGTTTCCCAGTGTTTCCAGAAATGCGGAATGGGGGTCCTGGGACATGGTCGGTGATCTGTAGCAAGCTACAATTTGAGTTGCAGTTTTTCGTGTTGTTAGCTGCATGTGGATGATCTCTGAAGCATTGTGCTATGCCACTAACCTGGAGGTGTGGGTATCCTTGATGAATATGGATAAGCCCCCGCCTTTTGTATTTTGGTCTGGGTTCTGTGGCCAAAATGTATGGTATAAGTTGTAGCCTGGTTATGCTGGGGTGCTCTTTGGAGCCTTAAACCAGGTTTCTGTTTCTGCACATATATCGATTTTCTCCATACTGAAGAGTGCCTCAAATGTGTGCATTTTGAGATTTAGACTTCTGGCACTGAGTAGCATTACCCTCAGTTTTTTGTTACTTGTGCTATTTATGGTGATGGGTTTGTCTTTTGAGCCTTGCCTAAAAAAGGCACTATGGGGGTGGCAAGGGCCTTGGCCAGTATTCGAAAGCCTAAGGGTGACAGGTGCAAGCCATCTCTAGTGAAGCAGCGTGGCTTGTCGAGCATGTCATTCCAGGCTGACAGACACTGGATTCCCTTTGAATGACACCAGAAACTTAGCCAATTGTTGAAATTGATAATTTTTTCTTTACATTGTGTTATCATTCTTGGTGAGGGCAGCATGCTACTCAGGGTCAGGGTCATACTGGATTGGGCTACATGATCAGAGAGCTCTTCCATGTCTCTTTTCATGTAGTCCAGGGAGGTATGGCTCAGGTCATTCACACCAACATGGACAATGACAGAGTCATATTTGTACTTGTTCTGGAGTGTTATGCTTGTGTTATGTGGCGGATCCTGGCACCCAACAGGCAGCTAAAAGTAATCTTTTCCTTATTCAGCCTAGTGAGTGGGACATCAGTGTGCCTGACTATAGAGTCACCTATTACTAGTATGTTGGGTATGTTATTTTGCCTTAAGTGCTGTTATTGCATGGCACGCTGGATTTGTGAAGTATGTATTTCATGGTTTGTGTTGGGGGGTGGAGGTTGCTTGGATGTCTGCTTTGGAGGTCTTTGTTGCTTTTGCAAATTGTTATTTAGCACCTCCGAGTATGTTTTTGTGCATTTATGTGTGTTTTTTTCCGGTGCTGGTTTAATGGGTCTATGTGAGACTGGTGGTGTGATGCAAGTATTTCCCTTCTCCTCTTGACTCTCTGATCCTGTCTTGGGTTGAGAGGTTAGCCTCCAGTTTGGCTGTATAATTGCATCTCTTGCATGCATTAGTGTTTGGTGGTAGGAGGAGAGGGTTGTCTGTGTACATGAGGCAGTTGTAACATTGCCTCAAAATGGCCAGATTCACCAGTTAGACTGGAGAGTACACCTGAAATGGCCCTTTGGACATGCCTGGATAGTTACAGTGAACTGTTTTACTGAATTGCTGGTAAGGTCGAATAGAGAGCCTTGTCCTTCTGTACAGTATGGGGGGGGGGTCTAGTGTTAGGGTTTATAAGTGCTTGCTATGAGTTTTGAGCAAGTGTCGGCCTGAAAAATTAATGGTTTGAGTGCTTAAGTTGAAAGTTTGTCTAGTTCCAAGGGTAAAATTGAAGAGGAGACTTTGTGAAGCCGGGAATACTTGTACCCTAGCTAACCGGCGCTGTCCGGCACACAAAACCGGGTAAATGTGATTTTTATAGCAGTGAGATGAAAAAGATAGAAATTAGCCCAAAATGGCCAATAAGCTACTAATTTCAGGGATAAAGCCTGGGAGTACTGGCGCAAAACCAAAACCCCCTCAACTAGACAGAAATTCCTAGAACTACGCAATAGAGTCAAAAAGCTAATAAAACAGGACAAATTCCAATACTACCAGTCTGCCCTAGACTCCTCACAACACAGCCCCAAACAATTCTGATCCTCGATAAACTCCATCCTCCACCCAGGTAAAGTCAGTACCCCTCCTCCTAACATCCCTCACTCCTGAGGAAATATTGCTACCTCATTCAACACACACTTCACACAAACCATACTATCACTAGCTAAACAACACAACCCCCTCCCCTCCAACCCACACCTTCAACTACTAATCTCCCCACTGCCTTCTCTTTTTCTCCTGTACCTACCTCCAACATAAAAAAACTCTTAACTAAACTTAAACCCACCAAATTAGCAGCAGACAACCTCCCAAGTGAATACCTACAAATCGCAGCTGATGCTCTGGCCTACCCAGTATCCATCTTGATTAACTGATCTCTGTCAGAAAGTTACATTCCCACACTGTGGAAAGTATCACATATAATTCTCCTCCACAAAAGCGGACCCTCCACAGAACTAACCAATTACTGCCCCATAGCTATTATCTCTCCACTCTCCAAAATACTAGAGAGATGCATACACTTTCAGGTCTCAGACTACCTCCTTACTAACAACCTCCTTTCCAATACTCAGCATGGTTTCCGACCAAACCATAGCACCACCACTGCCTTACTCTCCTTTACTAACACTATCCTTCAGCATAAAAACAATGGCTATCTCTCCTCTGCTACTTTCCTGGACCTATCTAAAGCATTTGACATGGTCCCACGCAAACAACTTATCTCTGTCCTCAATAACCTATCCTTCTCTCAATCAGTCACCAACTGGTTTCAGAGTTACCTGTCTGACCGCCAACAATCTGTTGTATGGCAGAATGACATATCTCCCAAACTACCTGTCTCCATAGGGGTTCCCCAAGGATTACATCAATAATCTAGCCTCTGCCACCAAACATGGCACACTCATACAATACGCAGATGACTCAACCATCAGCTGCTCAGCCCAGTCCCTACCCAAACTGCAAAAAGTCACACAGGAAGCTTTTTCCTCTGCTGAAACTTGGCTATCCAATGCCCAATTAATACTCAACCCAAACAAAACTAAACTACTCATCTTCCAACCCACCAAACATACTCAAAACAACTCTCACTTTAGCATCATAGCAAAAGACAACACCACTATATACCCAACTGAACACACCAAATTGCTAGGAGTGGAAATAGACAATAAACTAAAATTTGATATTCACATTTCCATGACCATGAAAAAAGCCCACAAAAAACTAGGAGCATTATACATTAATAAGCAACTTCTCACCAAGGCAGCAATGCTTTCAATAGCAAATTCCCACCTTATCTCCACCCTACTTTATGCCTCTCCAATATATTCCAACCTAAGGCAATGCGATCTAAACAAGCTAGAGACCTGCTACAACAAAATCGCCAAATTCACCACAGGGGCATCCTACCATAGTCACCACTGTCTCTCACTTGCTGAACTGGGCTGGCTTGAACTCCCTCACCTCCTTCAGTGGTATCAACTCTCACTCGCCCACAAACTAGTAAACCATCCACTAAATGTCCCATCCCTCCAGAATCTACTCCAACCCTATTGCACCACCAGACCACTAAGATCCAGCAACAAAAATCACTTGCAGATCACTAAAGCCAATAACTCTGCTGGTGAAGCACTATTCTCTTGCACCATAGCCAAATTATGGAACTCCCTCCCACCCACAATTACCTCCATACCATCATGCACCCACTTCAAAACTTTACTAAAAGCACACGTAAAAACATGCTGGCTATGCCCTTGCAACTCCCACTCTAATATCACCCACCCCATCCAACCACTACCTTTCTTTCCACTCCACTAACTACCTTGATTATAGCAAGCTCAGATGCTCATAAGCCTAGTACTTATTATACAGCAGGAACTTCTTATTGTAACATTTGTTAATGTCTGTTATGTACTTCACAGATAAAGATTCTAGTTGTCTAGTGATGTACTATGTTCTTCATCTGTAAATATGTTGTAAATAATTATGTTAAATTGTTAATTGCTATGTAATCCAATGTAACTACTGTCTGTTTATTTTAACTATGGAGTTTTTCTCCCCGGGCCTCTGCTGAAAATGGACCTACGTCCAGTCGGACGCTCCCGGTCAACAAATGTAAATAAATAAATAAATTTCTGGGCTGAAACTACTCCTCCAGGGACAGATAGGCTCCTCAAAGCTTCTCTCTCTCACAGGTGAACCGAGAAATTTCCTTCTATCCAAGTAGGGTATGTGCAAACATAGAGATTTGTAACATAGCCCTGAATTTAGCACTAACCTGAAAACTGGACTATACTAGCGTAAAGCAGATACAATAAAAAAAAACACTTTAAATGCACAGAAAATTATACTTATTGCTATATATCTCAGATCAGAGTTGTAGTCAATGCCCCTTGTAATAAAGTAGGAAGAAACACAAATACAGTAAAATCAGATGAATAAAGTGCATTTTTATATATATATATATAAAACAATAGAAAACAAAATGATTAAAACAAGTTACCCAATTAACCAGAAAAATGCTCAGAACTGAGCCCTGTTCCAGCAGTCTTCAATTAGACAAGTTCTAACTGCACACTCCTGCTACTAGGGTGCAGGGGAACCTTCTCCAAAAAAGATGGCTTGGATCAGTACTCAAGTTATACAAAACAAAGATTCAGCAGGCATGAATCTGGTCTATGCTACAGCAACAAGATGCACCAGTTTCAGAAAGAAACAGTTGAAATAGGCAGGCACAATAAGCCTGTGACCAGAAATTCCCAGCTCAGAAGGGCAGAATCCAGCCTCTCCTCCCACAAGAGTGCAGACCACAAACCGTCTTAATGTAGAATAACTGTCTTGAAGCCCAAGTGATTAAACCAGAACTAATACACTTTTAGAATAGCAGACACTGAGCCTTCAATCAGCAATTCCCAGCTTAGAAGGATGTAAGCTACCTGTCCTGCCATAACAGTGCAGACCACAAACCTTCTTAATGTAAAACAACCGATATGAAGCACAAGTGCTTAAACCAAAAGACTCAGAATAACAGTTACAATTTAATCAGGCTACTACCAAGCAGTAATAAATGCAGCAGGATAAATAAAATTGAGTACTTTTAAGAAGAGGCAAAAGCAAAATAAAGTAGGAGGAAACACAAATACAGTAAAAGCAGATGAATAAAGTGCAATTTTTTTTTATTAGTAAAGTGCAAGGAGAGAGGAATGAAGAATCTAAGTGGGTTGGCCTTCTCAAATCTCTCTGAATTAAGTATAGTGAACACTAGACTCAGAATATGATCTCACTGTACTCGGTTAAGTGAGCAAATGAGATGGACCCAGGAGGAGTGTCCAAATACAGACTTAGAGAAGGGCCGAGCAATTCCAGAGCCATCAATACTAACACCAAGATAAGAACAGAGAGGGTGGGTGGGGAGCTAACTGCAGAGAGACACACATCACACACTATTCAGTGAAACACACAATTAGGTAACAGAAAAAAATGAAATACAGTACTTTTAAAACTGCAATTTTGTACTTAACAGAAGACTAAAATACTGTACTGCAATTTTGCACTTAACTTCAGCTTCTAATGCAGGTGATTGTAGCCAACCAAGTCTCTCAGAAGTTGTGCATAAAATTAATTCTCAAACTTTGTGGCTAGCACTTGTTTAGTCTCTTCACACATATCCTTAGCTGCCATAACAGAATCCTTTTTAATATTTCATTGTATAATGTGCCCATAAATATGGGTATTGAACCAATTCATGTGTGGGTACATAATTTAAATACAGAGTATTTGTTTTATCTTCATTGATTTTATAACCCAATAAGACTTAAAACTGTCTCAAAATATTTCCGAAAACTGTGATGTCCTCTTCTGGTTTTATCAGGTACAAAATAATATTGTCTATAAATAAAGCCAACTTTTCTTGCTCAGCATAAAAATTATATTGTTAAATTTCTGAGTCCCTTTTATTTTCTTTGACTTTGACTGTAAATATAAACAAATAACAAAGGACAAAGAGGACACCCAGACTGGCTCCTTTGTTCAGACACAACTTGTAAGAGAGGAAATGTCAGACATTAATTTTTGGTTTTGATCCATCATACATTCTCCTAATTAACGCTACTATTGCATCAGGGGATGCAAAAGCTTCCACTGCCATACTCATAAATCCAAGCTTACTCTGTCAAATGCTATATCTGCATCAATACCCATCAACAACAGCTGAATGTTTTTATACTCTGCTTTTCTTTGGGTCATCATAGTTCTATCAATGTTGTCAAATGTTTGCCTTCCCTCCACAAAACCACATTGATCCATAGCTATTAATTTTGGCAACACTGTTCCTGTTCTTTTAGCTATTTTAGATAAAAACATTTTATAATTATGGTTTAAAATGGAAATGTACCTATACGAAGCTGGGTCTGATGGGTCTTTACCATCTTTAAGGCATCACAGCTTTATTCCAGGATGGTAATGTCCCCTCTCCCTTTTCAAACTACTGGTAAACAAAACCTTCCAGGTCTTCAAGCTTCCAAACTTCCACAGGAGTAACATCTACTCCTGGGGACTTTCTTCTTTCAGCCTCGTCTACCTCTAAATTAGCATACTTAAGTCTTCCATAAATATTGCTTTGTGCACTTTCTTGATTGCCACATTCCTCTGCTTTATACAAATTTCATAAAATTTCTGAAATCTCTCTAAAACCTAAACAAGATCTCTATTTATTTTTCTTGTTATAGGCTCCCTCAGTTTAGCAACAATTTTTTCTACTTTCTGTTGCCTGAGTCATTTTTCTAGAAGTTTTTGTGCTTTGGAATTACTATCAAAAAACAGTTGCTTAACAGCAATCTTTTAAAACTCATGTATATTATCCAAATATTCCCTTATTTTCTCTTTAGCACTCTGCAGTTGCTCCTTTTCTTGTTCTGTGAAATTCCACTTATTCTACAGTACTTTAACATTTGTTAGCTCTTCTAAATAATTCTTGTTACTTCTTAACCATATATTTTTCTTGTATTTCTATCCTATTTTTAAACTCTTCTTTCATTTTATTTCACGCACTAGCTATAACTTCTGAAGAAATGTCTGTTTTACCTAATAACTCTCAGATATTTCCACTTCCAATTTTGTTAAATTCCTCTCTTTTTAATAGGTAGGTAGGGAAGCACCAGTATCTTATTTTAATGTTATTAGCCTACATTGTTATCTTAATTTGGTGCATGATCTGGAATAGTTATTGGATGTGTGTCAATGCTTTCAAATAATGCACATATTATTGTGAAATATAATTTATTTATTTTTACATTTGTTAACTTGGTTAGTCTAACTGGTCCCAGAGAGCCATTTTCAGTGGAGAATGGAGGAGAAAAGCTCCAGGAAAGTAATTAAAAATAAGAAAAACTAAATAATTCAAGTTGTAAGATACTTAACAGTACAAAACAGAGGGAAATATACATTATGAATATATACAAGGCAAAAGAACAGTATTTTGAAAATGCACTAACAATATGTTTGAGAAATTTGGTTAGCATTAAGTTATTTACAAGGAATGTAGCAATGCGTAAAATAAATACAAAATTCAGAGTAACATCATGGCATAGTACAACAAAGATGTTTTTTATAGCATAGGTACTAACTGCAGAGGGAGTAATATATGTAGACAGGTTAGGTAGCCAGAGGAGCTCCAATAGTAGTAGAATCCAGAATAAAACTAATGGTAGATTTGTGGTAGTAAGGAGCTACTGGCAAGGGTGGAAGATTATACTGGTATATATTTATATTCCACCAAGACTGCTATTATGGAGCTTAAGGCATTTTTGTGAGAGATAATCAGCTTTCAGCAGGGAATATTTATTTTCATAATTTATGTTTAATCTAGCCCAGTTATTGTACCTTAGGAATAATATGTAAATTGTGAGTTCCTACTACTGAATGCACATCTTCCATACCAAATATTTTCATAAGTTTCTTCAGAAATCTACCCTATTTTGTTCTACTTTTCCATACTAGGTCCCCCTATACATCCTATCTATTGCAAATCAAATTCCAGTCCCAACTTAAAAGTAATATTCCCTGCTGAAAGCTGATTATCTCTCACAAAAAAAAAATATTAAGCTCCATAGTAGCAGTTTTTGATGAAATATAAATACCAGTATAATCCTCCACCCTTGCCAGTAGCTCCTTACTACCACAAATCTACCATTATTTTTATTCCCTCTTCTACTACTACTGGAGCTCCTCTGGCAATTAGTATAAATACTCCTTTTTTTCTTTTCCCCAGATTTTTTGCTGAATATTCATCCTGAAAGCATTTCTTTATCAAGCTCATATTCTCACTTAAAAGGGATAATTAGTAGAGCATATAAAATATTGCATGATAACTATAAGAATCAATCAGACGAGATTAAAAAGGATTTGGAGGAGAGACTGGAAAGGAAATTCACAAAGAAACAATGGGGGATATATGCTTGTCTCCCAAATATGCAACAACATCAAAAAAAATGAGGATCTTTGTTGTGAAGTGTTTACATAGGTTTTTATACCCCAAGTAGAATCCAAAGAATTTTTCCGCAGGTGGATAGCAAATGTTAGAAGTGTGATGGAGAAGAAAGAGGTAATTGGGAACATATTTTTGGGGGGGGTGCAATGAGTTGGCATACTTTAAAAGTTCCCTTCAGACTACTCTATCACAAATTTTGTGTGAGTAAATTGGTATAACTAAGGAAATTATTTTGTGAGCTATTATATATAATTGGAATTGTCTAGACATAGTAAGGCCTTGCTGAGTCTAATTATGGTAGCTGCCAAAAAAGCAATTACTAGAAAATGGAAACCAAAGTCTAAATCAACTGTACTAGAAGTAGTGAGTATAGTAATTGAGATAAAACAACTGGAAATGGGATCTTTAGAAAAGGGTAGGAGTAAATGACATCAAAACAGATGGGAATTGTGGGAACAATACATGCAGAATAACATTCTGGAGGAGTACTGAGGTCAAAAAGAAGGCAGTATTTGAATGAGCTATGTAATGTTTGACTGACAATGGCTGGATAGATCTAAAGTGATTAATAACATTTGCAACTAAAAGTATGTCGATATGTTTTTTTCATTCATATAAATGTACGACTGTCTGTGTCATAAGTGATAATTTAATAAATATGTTTCTTGTTTAAAAAAAAACATTATGATAAAAAATTATTATTACTACCTTTTATATATGACAGCATGTTTAAATTTTGAGTTACATGCACCTACTAATGTTTGGCAGGTTGGTATTTATACAGTTGTTTCTTGTCATCTCCATTTGAATCCATATCACATTTTCACAACTTTTTTTAATGAAAACCCTTAATCAAAAAAAAAAAGACAGGAATAATACCCACTAGCCTATTAACTTAAATCTAACACACTCAACGTTGTGTATCTTCAAATAATGAAGTTTAACACACTGGTAGGAACTGATATCCCAAATCAACAGCTGCAAACACAGGCATTACCTAACCTAAAATGTTTGTTATCCATGCTAAGATGCATGCTCCAGCCTGTGCTCCTACTTACACTAATTACTGGCTGTTCTTGCCTCATCTTTATTCCCCTTCCAGATGTGAAAAACAGCTTTATTCTTTCAGAAAAAAACTTAACATTTAGCCTTAAAGAACTGTTCTAGCTTGTAATGCCTGCCTCTGAATTCAGCTTGTTTCTAAGGAAATGTAAGAACAAAATGTACTCGTATTGAATATTTATTTACTAAAGACAAACGTTTCATTATATCCACTGTTCTCTTGCTTACATAAAAAAATCTTATTAGATGAAGCAAAGGGCCTTAATCCAGATATTCACATTCACAAAAATTATAAAGAACATATCAGGTCTACATATATTATAATCTATGCACTTTTACTTCCTATCCATCAACTCAACAACTGAAGATTCCAGTCTATTAACTTAACATGCTTTTGTCCTGCATTTCTTCTCTTTTTGCATTGTAATGCCAACATTTCTTAAAACAAAAAGAAGTAAAAAGCATCAGTTTATCTTACTATCTTTATTACATACAACACTAACTGAAAATGTTTTACTACATAACAGGCAATGGATATCATGGGATGTTTTATACAAACACCATTAAAAACAAAAATTATTTTATTTGAAGTTACTTTTTATCATGGAATGTTTTATACAAACATTGTTACGAGCAAAAATTATTTTATTTGAAGTTGATTTTTTTTCTTTTTTCTTACCCCTAATGTCCTTCCAAACATTAATGACATGAAAAGAGGCATATGATTTTCAGTCCCCCACAATCTAATAAAACAAAGTCAACAAAAGTCCATTCTCCACTTTTTTGCTAAGCTATATTTCACAAATGTGTTGCATACTTATTAATCTCACATTTAGTCACTAATTTCAGCATTGCTGAGGTTTTTTCATGTTCATCATCATCTCCCAACCACAGACTTCAGTCCAGGTCCAAGGTACTCATGATTCTTAAAGTCAACTCCTTTGCTTTATTCTATCTTTCAAGCACTTTCCTTTGGAACATTAGGAAAGTTTCACTAGAAATGTCTCTTTGTGATCTTTATTATCAGACGTATGAAAAGCAAATTATGTTTCTGTATAATGGCTCACTTTCTCTTGGTGAGACTTTTGCATTTTCTCTTTAGCCTGTTGTATATCAAAAATGGCTTTGATCCTCCAGTAAAAAATATTGTGATGAGAGTGGATGCAGCAGCTTACATCTCACACCTGTCAGTCAATATTCCATGAATGACAGAATGAATTTGCATTTCTTTTTCCTGGTATACAACGAATAATCATTTTCCACACCCTACTGTCCCCAGTTTTGATATGTGACCCTTCTGCCAGACTTTTGTCAGGATCAGCTTTTTCTGCTGGTATGATTGCATTTTTACTAATACAGGTCTTGGCTGCTTTCTCATTGGCAGGTTTTGAGTGTACACATGAGGCATCCTTTCAATTAATCATTCTCGGTGTTAATAACGATCCAGTTGCTTATTTGTGCTTTCATAAAATTAATATAGTGTGTTCCATCCAGTTTTGTTGATACAACAGAAAGTCACAGGGTTTCCCTTGCATGCTCTGTCCCCTATATTTACCATTTTTAAACCACTCTTTTGAGCAGTCTCATATTCAGCAAGACTTATTTCATTTCTGCCTCTGATTTTTGCAGTTTTATCAGTTCATCTGAAAAGCTGTTTAAAGCTTCTTCCATTTTGAAAATATGTATATCTTAATATATCTATTTTCCAAATCCAGCTGTCTTCATTAAAGTACTTTGGATTGTTTCTACTTTGTTGTAGGCAAATTTATATAATAACTAATAATACCCATTTGTTAACCAGGTAGGCCCGGTGCAGACACAATCCCCATTCATGGATAACATGAGAGCACTTTCTGGTTAAGTAACTTGCTCAAGTTCACACAACAGGCAAATGAAAGTTGAGTAAATCAAACCCTGTACCACAGGAACTTCTCCTTACAGTCTTTAACCACTGCGCCAACTGCCAAACATATATTAAATCATCAACAGGGGTTATTTTTCTAGCATGACTTATATACAATTGCATGACTATGTTAAATCATCAGTAGGGAAATATTCATTCTACAGGACTTGTAATCATCTACATGGTGCATGTAGATTATCCATGCCACTATAGGAACTCTGAGAGGGGTTATCAAAAGGGCTGACTCGATCCTCAGTTTAGCAAAAGAAAAATTTCAGAGTTCCTAGTTTTCAGTTACTTCATCACATTGTATAGTCATTGCAAAATTTTCAGTAGAACATGTTGTTTGATAATAGTCTTTTGCACATATTTCTTGTTGTTGGAGATGTGAAGATAGCACTATATACCCTGGCACCATGCATTTTTTAATATTCCCAAGTGGTTATATTTTGCAGACATTTTAAATTACTCTATCAGCATATCTTCAATCATCAGTTATGCCAGATGTAATCTTCAGTTTTCCATCTTGTTTCTGGAAAAAGTTGTGTCATGTAAAAATGTATTTATTTATTTTATTTTATTTTACATTTGTTTACCGAGAGAGTCCGACTGGGCAAAAAAAACCTTTTTCAGAAGACGCCCGGGGAGAAAAGCTCCATTGTTAGTAGACTATTAGGTTAGTAGAAAGAAAATCATATAATACAAAAAAGAAAAAATAGTAACAGACATTCATAATGGAAAAAAGACTAAAACAAAATGAATTGGTCAAGTGGGAGACAAGACCAATAATCTTATATAACAGTGCTTCTAGAAGACAGTTCTTAGAGTAGAAGCAAGTAGTGACATTTTATACAATGAGAGTGCAATTATGATATTTAGTCTTATATACAGGTAGCATAGCAAACTGAAGACTTAAAATCTGATAGATTTTAACAGTGAGAAAGAAAAAAACAACATAAGGTAGTCATATGACTTAAATTCAATGCTCATTACATATGCAATTAAAATTTTAAAATCAGCTAGTTCCAATGGTTTGGGCTACCCATGCCCAGTACATTTACAAGTCCAGGAATTGGTGAGGTGGGCTTTAATGTGATGCTTGAAGTTTTTTAAGCTAGTTATAGTTCTGATTTCGAGTAGTAAGGCATTCCACATTTTAGCAATATAGTAGGAGTATAGAGTCACCTGAGCTATTTTTACTCTGTTACTTCAATTAGAGAGCTTTATTAGTGGATCTTAGTGGATGGGTACTTATAAGGGGATTGAGGAGGCCTTGTAGAGCTGGTGTTTTATCAGGTTTATAGTACATTTGGTGGGTGTATAGTACATTTAGTGGGCGGTAGAGAGTTGTGTGAAGATGAGTTGGTGGGGTAGTTCAAACCAAGATAGTTGTCTTAGGGCCTTACAATGACGAATTCTAGGAGGACAACTAGTGGAAAATTTAGCTATCTTATTATAGCAGGCATCTAGCTTGCTTAGGTCTGATTTGTAGATGCCCAGATGCTTCATATATTCTAAAACTAACAAATGAAAAAAAATAACAAAGCAGTGGAATCCAATACTGTACTTTAAATCAGCAATTGCAGTTGTAAATCACTGTTCCTATTAAACAAAACTGTTCTTAAATATCAGAGAGATGGCCTGTCAGATATAGTAGCCCAAAAAGTGAAAAAAGATCTTTGCCACCAGTATTGTCTTCAAGTGAGATCAGGATGGTCTTTATAGTATTAAACTAGCATCTTAAACTCACTGAACCTCTTTCAGTTACCTAGGTGCTGCCACAGTGAAATAGTGCTATTAATACTGTAATGTTGACCACTTATCAACATAGCCCTTTACCAGAGCAGTGTAGGTTATCCAGCCTTGTCCGTATGCATGTTTCTTTTTCTTGTTGTCTTCTACATTTTAAATTTAGAGTAAGAATAAAAGTGTACCAATCGTTTAATCTCAAGAAAACAAACATTTCCTTTGGTATTATTACCTATGACACTTAAGGAAGTTATATAAAATAGCAACTCTAGATTACAACTGATTTTATTTTCTGACTGATATATAGATTTATAGATTTATAGATTAGTGACCCGGATGGCCTTTCTAATCCTAGCTAAGATTTCCTGAAAGAATAATGATGTCCTGCATCCAAATAGGACATAGAAGGCCAGGCATTTATATGCTACCTCTATACATAAGGGACATGGGTGCCAGGGGTATATACATTTCTAGTCCCCATCCACTTGTCTAGTTTGTGCTTAAATTGGGTAATAGACAAACGTAGCTTCAAGTGAATAGATAGCCTGTTCCATGGGGGAGGGGGCAGTCTCTGGGACACATATCTGTCTCTCCAGCATGTTCTGTTTAAGATATAGACAAAATTCATATCTCTAGACCTTGTATTTCTGCTACTTTTTGACTTATGAATATGTAGGAGATTCATAACTGTGGGGCAAGGCATAGATCACCCCTCAGCAATCTATAGGAGACTGAGTAGAGGGAAATGGCTTTAAGTCACTCTGCAT
Source organism: Protopterus annectens (assembly GCF_019279795.1). Taxonomy (NCBI): domain Eukaryota; kingdom Metazoa; phylum Chordata; order Ceratodontiformes; family Protopteridae; genus Protopterus; species Protopterus annectens. The sequence continues at coordinate 230,371,186 of NC_056726.1, read as the reverse complement.
AAGACGGGGTTGCTACACCATGTATTCTTCTTGTAAGAAACCTTTGAGGTCCCTCTGGTTGCTGCATATGCCTGGTCAGGTACATACCCAAAGGGAGCATTGTACTATATGATTGTTCTGATAAAGGTGGAGTATAGTGGGATAATGACTTCTTTGGACCTTGATGCCATGACTTTACATATAAGTTGTGCAACAAAAAAGGATTTCCTCACCACTGTGGGCAGGTGGTAGTCATAGATAAGACTATTGTCTATGTGTGTACCCAGATTCCTGACCACTGGGTCGACTCTTAGAGATGTATTACCAACATGGTAATAAGCTGGGATGGTTGATTTCCCAAAGGGCACAATTATGTATTTCTTAGCACTAAGCTTAAGATCATGGCTTTGGCACCATTTTTTAGTCAGACGTAGACCTTATTGAATAATGTTAGTATCTACAGGGGAGTTGACGATAACCCCCAGCTTGAAATCATCTACAAACTTAGGGAGCCATAAACCTTCAGTATTTGCTTCCATTTCAGAGAAATGGATGCCAAAAAGGAGCAGGCCCAGTCCCTAGCCTGGGGGATTCTGCTAGTGACTGGCCTCTTGGTGGAGGTGGCCTCACCTATTTTGATCTCCTGGATCCTACCAGTGAGCCAGTGGGCTAGTCATCGCATGATAAAAGGGCTTATACATAAATTAGTGGGCTTATCTTTAATGGCTGAGTGGAGTATTATATCAAAAGACTTGGCCATGTCAAGGTAAGCTGTGTGCACAGTCTTACCTTCATCCAGTGCTTTGGTGACCCTCTCAAAAAAGTCCACCATATTCAATATGAATGACCTTCCTTTAACAATGTCGAACTGTGATGGGTTGAGTGTTTACAGGTTACCTATGGCCTCATTTATCATGTCCATGATGATTATTTTCATCGCCTTACATATGTGACTGGTAAGACGTATGGGCCTGTAGTTACCCAGATCAGTGGTTGGACCTAGATGCAAGGGAATGAATGTAGCCATCTTCCATTCCTTAGCAACAAAACCTGGGAATGAAGGCTCCAGTTTAAAAGTGATTCAAGAGGACCAGAGAGGTCATGTTTCATGCTATTTATTAAACATGCTGGGATGTTATCAAGACCTATTGATGCAGTGCTTTTGGCCTTGGAAAGTGCATTAATGGCCTGTTCTGTAGAAAGGGATGGGAGTATTGTTTTATGTGGCATTTCCTTTGGACTATCAGGGAAGGAATGAGGGATGAAATTTCAGCTGAACTTGTCAGCAGAAAGGTTGGGAATTATCTTGGTTTCAGTGTGGGTGATGCCATTTACAATAAGTTCTGTGCATTGTGTATTTCTTCAGAGGTTAAGGACATAGCTGTAGAAATCTTTGTTGTTGTCCTTTGCCTGAGAAGCCATTTTTTCTTCAAATTTAGCCTTTGAAGGATTAATTAACCCTCTTAGCTGTCTGTTTAGATTGGTCAGGGTTTTTTTAGTATGTGTGGCTTTGTTCCTCCTGCACTTGGCCAAGATTTTTTTTTTCTTTTGTTGTATAACTGTTTGATATTGTGATTCTACCAGGGTGGCTTGTCTTTTCTGTTTGTCTTATTCTTAATAAGAGTGGGCACAGCTCACTCTATACATCTATTAATATGGCTGTACAGAGATTTTGTAAATAGCTTAGTGTATTCTATGGCATTTACTGGGTTTGGGGTTGCTTGGCATTTAGCTAAGGTGTGATTATTAGAAAAGTCAAAGTAAACTTTATTGTCATTCAGAATCATACTAGTGCAAAAAGTGATTGAAATTCCATATCTCCAGACTCAAATGTGCAGATATCACATAGACTTAATATGACAAGACATTAATACATATACATATTACTACTTACTATATACCATAATGTTCTAGATAGATAATCCTAATATTGCACATAAATTAAACTCACTTTAATATTTATTACACAGTGATCTTTTTAGTTGCAAAAAAAAAATGAAAGAGAAGCTTTGGGATAGTTCCTAAAGGTTTTTGGTTTTGCTGGATCTCTGGATTTAATTTTTTTTCAAGTAATACTGCCTTATTGTTAGATCTGATGAGCAATGATATTACATTGGGTGAGGAACATTGCCCCCCCCCCATATTCGGAAGTGCAAGGTCAAAGATATTTGTACTCTTGGTAGGAGAATGGACCAACTGTTCCAGGATGTTGGTATTAACAATAGTTTAGGAATCACTACACTAGTGATTTAGAAGTGGTGCAGGATTCCCAATCTATAGAGGGGTAGTTGAGATCCCTCATAAATAACATATTAGGTTGAACAGTAAGGGACTCTAGTAATTTGACATAGGTAGTATGAGTTTCCTGGAAGATGGAAGGGTACCTATATGTCAGAAGGCTATGGTCTGACACCCTATTTATGGTGATTTTGCACATGTTTGAGTTCCAGTGGGTCATATACTTTAACTAGTCTAGATGAGAGATTAGTCTTTATATAGAAAGGTACTCCTCCTCCACCTTTAGTTCCCACTTTTGCCATAGCTGGCCTAATGGTTCAAAAGGCATTATAATCTTGCATTGCTGGGGTATACACAGTGATTTTACCATGTCTCTGTTATTACTGGAACCTGTAGTTCAATGACCTGAGCACCTGTGTGACTTGCCGGATCCTAACCCCAGAAAGACAGCTAAGCGTGACTTTGTCCTTACTCATTCTGATGAGGGGGACATTGGTGTCCCTCACTATAGAATCACCAATGACAAGACAATTTGGGTGTGTTCTGGTTTGCCTGAAGGGCTTAGCAGTGGAGACACTGGATACAGTGTTACTATGTGTAGCGGTGGGTGGTGTTTTAATGGAGTGTTTAAGTGATAGCTGAGGACCCTTTCTTTGATTGTACAGTACAGGAGTCTTAGTGTTTTAGGAAGGTTACCTGTAAGTGCATCAACATATTTTATATGCAGGGTTTTTACCCTCTGCAGTAGGCATAGTGCAAGTGTCACTGACAACCTCTATAGGATCAGGCTTGGTTGTATGACAGAGTTTATCCTCCTGTGCTAACTTGCATTTACATCTCTCACATATACTATCCATCTTATAAAGAATAAGCAGTTTGTCAGTGTACATGAGACAGTTGCTACAATGCCCGAAAATATCCATCTCTACCAGCCTGGCCTCAGAGAGCATCGGGAAGTGGATATCTATGGCCACTGATGTACTAGGGAGGAATGAGGGGAAACTTAAATATTGAACAAGTAAGACAAGCAACTTGATGAACAATGCTCAGCTATGAGCTAACGATGCTCTAGTAGTTAAAAAAAAATCTGTCTAGAGATTAATGCCACAAGAGTGCAGACCCCAGACCAGAGCAAAGACACTTAGAATAATAGGCATAATAAGCCTTCACCAGCAATTCCCAGCTCAGAAGGGTGAAAGCTACTCTCTCCCTCCTCAAGAGTGTAGACCACAAACCTTCCTAATGTAAAATAACTGGTTTGGAGCCTAAGTGCTTATAACAGAACAAACAAAATAAGAATTTTTTAAAGATATTAATGTTTCAACCAGTTTTATTTAATGGCACTTGCACACACTTCAATAACTATCATGCTATCTTGATGTTGGAAGATACTGGTGTTTATTTTATCCAGATGATTAGTTAGATAGAAAGTCTTAAAATTATTATTTTTTGTTTATGCAGAATAAAAGGGATTTGTATGTTTTCATAATTTCTTTAAAACTCCAAAGGATGCTACATATTATTATTTAACCACAAATATTCCATAATGTTTTATCATTTTTGTTCAGTGGCAATGGAGTCAGTGTTCTATTTTACAATTCATTAAGCAGATATCAGAGACTTATTTGTCATGTTAGCACATTTGCAACTTTCATAAAGGAAACAATCAGAAATCTATTATCCATTCTTTTAATATGTATGAGGCATTGCCACTGCATATATAGCTTATATGGATGCCTCTAGATTACTGAAGATGACATTTAAATGTTATTCTACATTCATCAAACAAACCTAAAAGTCAGTCATAATGTCTGCTGTTAGTGGTTTATGATCGTTTTAGTTAACTAGTTATCATATAGCTATCTATTCACCTTGCAGTGCAGCATATTTTTCTAGATCTATATAATGAGTGTCCTTCAAAATTAATACCATCAACATAATCCTTAAATCATGGTCCAGATGTTAGACCATCAGGTTAAAGATTGGTCACTGCTTACTCCTAGGATGCTAACTTATTTACAAAAAGTGTAACACCTGTACTTATACATCTTGCAAGTATTTTTTTACTATATCTGTTTGGTAAAAAAAAAGTTTTTAATGTCAAATTTCTTACTAAAAAATATGTCCTTTTTACTGATCTGATACAATGGCTTACAACTACTGAGAAAAATAAGATCAGTATCTGACAAGGCTGTTTTCAGGAGATGGTTAATTTTATTGATAGTGCGCTAAAACCAGTAGTGCAATACAGCCTCACTGGATGTTAAATAATATAAATATTTTTTTATGTTGTTAAAACCTATGCACTGTTTCTAAAAAGTTCTCAGTAATAGAATTTTCAATATCTTTCCAAGTTTTATTTGTACTATATAAAGCAATAAACTGCTTGTAGTATGTATATTTTTTGACCATTTTTGCATGGCTAAATGGTTTTCTGCATTCTTGCTAAAAGATAAAAATGGTTGTTTACTTGAGAATTACATAATAAAGATCATATATTTATTATGGCTCTCCAACCAGGAAGTATGGCTAATGGTTTTCAGCTGCATTTTCTGCAATGGAAAATAAATGCTGTAGCTGCTATATATTGCTATAGCTGATAATTGTAAACTAGAACTGCAATCATTGGGTACAGTAGTTTTACGTTAATCTAATTACAATGGTGTCTTATTGCCTTGGTTATCAATTTTACATCTGACATTTACAGAGCTTTTATCTTCATTTGCCTGTCTTTCTCTAAGAATATTGTAAATTCTTTAGTCATAATGCATTTTTAAGCATCATTATATCCTTTTTGGATCTATATTAGAACATCAACGTTTCAAAACTTCGAATATTCTAATATCGAACCCTATTATGCGAAAGCTAAAAACATCGAACATACAGAATAGCGATTTTTTTCCTAGGGAAAATTTGTTGTTACAAAACACATACACAACACAAGCACACCAAACAAACAGCAGTCCACACACATACACCTACAATCTTACACCTAACCCTACACTAAAATATACACACACCACTAACTCTCCACTTACCTTAACCTAAACCCTAACCCTAAGGTCCATCACTATCACACAATTACCTGACCCGCGCCCTAACCCTAACTCACCTACCCCAGCCTAACCCTCACATCCACACAATCGCACACTTACCTGACCTGTGCCCTAACGCTAACTCACCTAAACCGCCCTAACCCTCACGTCCACACAATCACACACATACCTAACCGGCACCCTAACCCTAACTCACCTAAACAGCCCTAACCCTCACGTCCACACAATCGCACACATACCTAACCCACACCTTAACCCTAACTACCCTGACCTGCACTCAATCATACATTTACCTGAACCCGACCCGTAACTTTCCACCACAGCACTGAAAATACCAAAGCAACACAAATGGACAACCAAATTCCTTGCCTAGGAAAAAATTAGTTTTTTTGTTGCTTTGATATTTTCAACTTTCGCGTAATAGGGTTCAATATTAGAACATTCAAAGTTTTGAAACTTCGATGTGCTAATATAGACCCATCCTTTTTTATGTAATTTGCAATAATGTATTATGTCTTAGAAATGTTTTGCTATATTGTGTCTTTTGACGTATCTTAGTTTGTAATCCTGTCTCATTTTTTCTCCTTCTCACCAACTTTCTCTAAATATATATATACTATTGTATCTGTGGTTCATGTGAGAGATTATAGGAAGTGAAATTGATTCGATTGCCACTTCTATAGTATTCTTTTTCCTTTCTGTTATCTGCTAATCTCTATTTTTAATAAAAGACTCAATTTGCATGTCAGTTGCTGTTTTGTTGGGAAAAAATAAAAATAATATTCATGGCATAATGCAATGCTGCTTATTTTGCTGCACGAGGAAAAATAGAAAATAATATAGGCACAATTACTTCCTCCTCATCATCATCATCATCAGCCCCCTTTTTCCCATTTTCTACCTGGGGTCGGGGTATCATGTTAACTGTCACCATCTCTCTCGATTCAGTGCCACACTCCTGCCTTCTTCAACACTCATGCCTGACTGTCACAGATCTCCTTTCACACAATCCATCCACCTCTTTGCTGGATGTCCTTGCTTCCTCTTACCTTCTACCTGTCTGTCCCAAATCTTCCTCATCAGATTGTCTTCTGCATTTCTGCACGTGCCCAAACCACCATAATCTGTTTTCTTTGTTCTTTTCTGCAGTTGGAGCTACTTTGGTTTCTACTGTTATGTCCTCATTTCTTCATCTGTTCCACAGTGTGCATCCTACCACCTTTCTCAGGCACTTCATTTCCATCACCTCTAGCCTCTTCAACTGTTCTGCCTTTACTGCATAGGTTTCTGTACCATACAGTAGTACTGGTTGCACCACTGTCTTGTATACCTTACTTTTCAGCTTCTTTCGCATTCTTCTGTCATAGATTACACCTGATACTCTATGCCAGTTGGCTGCAGCCCCTCTGATTCTAGCTTTGACCTGTTCACTCAGACTACCCTTCTCCTCAGCCACCCCTCCCAGATACTTGAAGCTGTTTACCTGTTCCACTATCTTCCCTTCTCTCTCTATTCTCAGCTTCTTCTGATTTCCTCAACTGGCTGCCATTACCACTGTCTTCTCTGTGCTTAGTTTCAGCCCATGTGCCTTCAGATTTGCATTCTATTCTCCTATCCTTTGCTGAGGTTCTAGCTCAGAGTCTGCCTGTACTGCTACATCATCTGCATACAGCAGCTTTGTTGATCTGTCCCCTCCAACCTGTTTGCTAATGTAATCCATCACCAGTATGAACAGTAGTGGTCTCACAGCTGTACCCTAGTGTACACCCACTCCTACTGGGAACTCCTCTGTGAAGTCAAACACTGTTCGTACTGGAGTCACTGGGGCCTTGTACATAGCCTGCACTAATTCTACCAATGTTTCTTGGACTTTAAACCACTGCAGTACTGCCCAGGTCAGCTTTCGTGGGACCGTGTCATATGCTTTTTCCAAGTCTAGGAATGCCCAGTTGGGCTCTTTTCTCATCTCTAGCTTCTTCTCAAGTATCTGTCTCAATACAGACATCAGGATCTGTTCTGCTACATCTTATTCTGAATCCGAACTGCTCATCTCCCATCTTACATTCTACTGCTCTGTGTATCCATTTATCAATCACCCTCTCTAGAACTTTCATGCAATGTGGTAAATGTTTGATGCCTCTGTACTTCACACAGTTATGGCTCTCCCAGGAGTGGCCTTATGTCAACTGGTGCCCTAGGCAAAAGGGCTCCACGGCGCCTCCTACCACACCATCTGGTGCCCCCATCCTGGTCTACCTACAACAAATAAATACTAGAAAAGCACCCCTGCTACAGCAGCGCCCTAGGCGGCCGCCTAGTTGGCCTATGCCTAAGGCCGGCTATGGGCTCTCCCCTTTGTTCTAGTACACTGGCAAGAGTATGCTTATTCTCCACTCATCTGGGATACACCTTTCTCTCCACATTGCTATTAGTACCCTCAGGAGCCATCTCTCCCGTATTTCACCCAGCATCTTTATCATATCTGCTGTGACCTCATCTGAACCTGCTACATCATCTTCCTTAGTGCTGTTCTTACTTATTCTAAGGTGGGCTCCTCTTCTTCTCTCATCGTAGGTTGTTCCTGGAGCAGTTCAGCTTCTGTGGGGTTTTCTTCATTTAGAAGCTGCTGGAAATATGCCTTCCATCTGGCTTTGATGTCCTGTCGACTGGTGAGCATGTTGTTGCTGGCATCTGTCTTTGCCTTGCAACCTGATATAATCTCTTTGTGCCCCTTAATGAGTCCCTTTCCAGAAGGTGGTACAATGCCTCTTATGCCCTATTCTTTGCTACTGCAACTTCTTTCTTAGCTTTTTTTTAGCCAACTAGTAGTCCTTCCTAGCGTGGTCAGTCTTTTCTATCTCCCACTTCTTCCTGCACTCCTTCTTTCTTTTGGTGACTTCCTGGACTTCTGCATTCCACCACCAGTTTTCCTTATATACTTTATTTCCATACCTGGCTTGGCCACAAATTTTTTCTGTAGTCCTAACACATGCTGTTTTTAGGCGCTGCCACTATTCTTTAACTCCACCTATTTGCTCCTCTTCTTGGGGTGCTAGAGCCCTGAGCAATTCCTTGAACTGCTGTACATTCTATCCAGTTAACTCCCGCATCTTCAACCTGGTCTCTGTTGAACTTAGAACTTTCTCTGAACACTGCTTGCAGCGGTTCCCTATTACATCCTCGAAGATGCACTTACCCGAATACTTAAACACTGACATGTCTTCATCGAACCACGTAAACATCGATTGTCCAGAAGAGCGAAATCCGAAATGTCAAATCGGCATGGTTGGCCCTTCTGTGGTATAGCTCCGTAAGGTAAGTGTGCTATAGTTATGGACCTTAGGGTTACGGTGCGGGTTAAGGTAAGTGGATAAATGGTGGTTTATGCAAGACTTAGTGTAGGGTTAGAAGTAGTGTTTAGTTCAGGGTTAGAAGTAGGGTTTTGGTTAGTGTATGTATGTGTTTATTTAGTTTGGTTGGGTAGGTACTATGTAGCAGGCAGTGGGGTGGGACAACTATGACAGTGTGAGCTTTTGAATTTCACGGTTTAGGGTGTTTGGTGTATTCACGGTTTGCGGAATATGTGTTGGTGTTTATGTATTCGGTTACTAGGGCTTTTGAGCTTTCAGTATAGACCCGCTTGCAGCTGATTGTGACAACTAGTAGTTTATGCTGTGGGCCAGCTGTTTCACTGGGGATGACTTTGCAATCATGGATTCTACCCCAGTACCTTTTCCTTACTAGGAGAACGTCTACCTGAGTTACATGTTGGCTACTTTTGTATGTGACCTTGTGACTGTCACTTTTTCTGACCCATGTGTTAGCTACTATCAAGCCATTTGCCAGACAGAAGTCTAGAATGGTTTCTCCTTCTTTATTCCTGTTGCCCCACCCATGTGGACCAAGGCAGTCCTCATATCCTGTTCTGTTTGTCCCAATATGTCCATTCAAGTCATCCATTATCAACACCAATTCATGGTGTCCTGCTTAATCTAGTAGGTCCTGCAACTGCTGTCTGAATGCACTCATTTCCTCACTATCACAACCCTGCTGTGGGGCATAGGCTGAGATTATGAATACTGCCCTATCATTATACTGGAGTCTGATTGCCATGAGTCTGTCATTAATTCTGATGAAATCTCTCATTGCCTTCTGAAGCCTCTCTGTCACCACAATTTCTACACCATTTCTTACCTGTCCCCCACCTGAGTAGTAAAGTCTGGATCCCAAGTCAAGTGGCTTTGTTGCACTGCCCTTCCATCTCGTCTCTTGGATACAAAGGATGTCCAGTCTCCTCCGTATCATCATGTCATCTACTTCCATGCTTTGTTCTGTCAGCAATTATCATATTACTTCCTATTCTAGCTTAATTGGTTGAGTTTGAGACCTTGGCCAGGTTTCAGATGAGTTGTTCTCAATGTAAGCAAGCCAGGATTCTGAAAGACTTGTTCTCAGTGTGTGTTACTTCTGTGTAAGGCCTATCTATAAACAGGCATGCACCAGATGGTAGATTCCAAAAGACCTGTTCTCAGTGTGTGTTACTTCTGTGTAAGGCCTATCTATAAACAGGCATGCACCAGATGGTAGATTCCAAAAGACCAGTTCTCAATGTGTGTGACTTCTGTGTAAGGCCTATCTATAAACAGGCATGCACCAGATGGTAGATTCCAAAAGACCTGTTCTCAGTGTGTGTTACTTCTGTGTAAGGCCTATCTATAAACAGGCATGCACCAGATGGTAGATTCCAAAAGACCTGTTCTCAGTGTGTGTTACTTCTGTGAAAGGCCTATCTATAAACAGGCATGCACCAGATGATAGATTCCAAAAGACCTGTTCTCAGTGTGTGTTACTTCTGTGTAAGGCCTATCTGTAAACAGGCATGCACCAGATGGTAGATTCCAAAAGACCAGTTCTCAATGTGTGTTACTTCTGTGTAAGGCCTATCTATAAACAGGCATGCACCAGATGGTAGATTCCAAAAGACCTGTTCTCAGTGTGTGTTACTTCTGTGTAAGGCCTATCTATAAACAGGCATGCACCAGATGGTAGATTCCAAAAGACCTGTTCTCAGTGTGTGTTACTTCTGTGTAAGGCCTATCTATAAACAGGCATGCACCAGATGGTAGATTCCAAAAGACCTGTTCTCAGTCTAAGTGGTTACGTGTACCGAGAGCAAGTGTTTAGCAATCAGGCCTCTTGCTATAGAGCCATTACTAATACCAGAATCTGATGTTTTTCTTCTCTGGATCTGGATTCTGAATTGCAGTATTATTTTACTAAAAAATAATATGTTGCATTCATATTCTCTTTTTTTATAAAACTTATGGCTTTTTCTATAAACTGAATTGATTCCTCTAAAATAATCATGTATTCACATTTGATATACACATCACTGGTCAACAAACAGGAATCAGGGGAATCACACACTAGGCTTTACTTTAAACCACCAGAGTAGTATTGTAGAATTGTCCCCCCTAGTGTTTCCCACATATTTTCTCTAAGAGCTGCAATTTGCTTTTGATTAGTCATTCTGTAGAGTTCTTAAACCAAAGATAGAAAAATGTCATAGGGGAGAAGCCAATCACCTAAGCAAAATGTTCTGTTGCTGAACATTAGCACATTAAAGAGAACATTTAAATAAGTATAAAGATTAAGGTGTGTGTGTTTGTGTGTATCTACGCTAAGACTGAGATGAGTGATTCCACTGAACATATCCATGGACTCTGGCTAGACAAACTGGCCAACATGCTATGACTGTATGTGAGCATGTTTTCTGTATTTAACAATAGGATTAAATCAAATAGATACAGATAATATATCTCTCTGTTCTGCACACCCAAGTACATCCTGAAAGTCAGTATACTAGACATGCAACTTACTACTTGATGTGCTCATCCATAAGGTGCACAGCTGTGGCAACAAGCATGATTGTAAAATAATTTTTCTGCATATAGATGTCTATGCACATGTAATGTAATAAGATGAAAACGTATAGCGTCAGGGACACGTGCAAATTTATAGTTACTATGCATTGTATGTAGCAGTCACAATCACATAGTTCTGTACTGGTACACATGGCTAACACAGCTAAACAAGATAATGAAGACCTTGGTGTTAGAGTTCACATGCAGATTCACTTGTCTGCATTAGACATGCATAACATGGATGTGTAATACCCATTACTTGCTTTACATCATTATCAGTAAACCATACAATACTCCAACTTTATATCATCAATGGATAAAATACTTGTCCCCTCAGGACCCTGACATTTTTTGTACAACCTGCATGAATACACTTTTTGAACACAATGTGCTGCACTGTCTGAGAGACTCTATGGGTCCAGGTCACGCAGTATTAGAATGTGGCATGAGATTATACTTCTGCATGAAAAACACTGGTCTTTGGCATATATCAAAGGACCTACATCATTATCATCATCAACCGTCTGTCCATTTTTTCTATGTGATTGGGGTTTCAGGTCAGCTATCACCAATTCAATGACACGCTCCTACCTTCTTTGACAGCCATGCCTAACTGTCACAGGTCTTATCTCATGCAGTCCATCATCTCTTAGTTTGATGGCCTTGTTTCCTCTTGCCTTCTTCCAGTCTCTTCCAAATCTTTTTCATCAGATTATTTTCTGCTTTCCTGCATCTGTGCCTGATCCTCCTTAATATGCTCTATTTGCCCTTCTCTGGAGGTGGAGCTAGTTCAGTTTCTGCTTTGATTTCATCACTTCTTCATCTATCCCACAGTGGGCATCCTATCACCCGTCTGAGACATTTAATCTCCAGTGCCTCCTGCTTCTTTACCTTCTCTGGCTTCACTACCCAGGTTCTTTACCATACAGTACTGCTCATACTACTATTTTTGTACACTTTACTTTTCAGCTTCTTTGACTTTCTTCTATCACTATCCTCTCCTCTGAATCCATCAAACTTCCCTCCTATTTTACCAATCTTTACAGATACTTGAAGCTATTAACCTGCTCTACTATTTTCTCTTCTGACTTAATTTTCAGCTTCATCTGATTTCTCCCATTAGCTTCTATAGCAATTGTATTGTCTCTGCTCAGTTTTGTGTGCATTCACTTTTCTATTCCAGTCCACTATCACTTGCTTCTTGTAAAACCACATCACCTACATACAGAAGCTCTGTTTATCATTCCCCTCTGACCTGATTCCCAGTGTAGTCCATCAACAGTATGAACAGCAGTGGGCTAAGAGCTGAACCTTGATGCTCAGATACCCACACTAGAAGCCCCTTGCTGAATCCAAACTCTGTTCATACTTGAGTCACTGGTTCCTTTCACATCACCTGCACTAATTCAACCAATGTTTCTTAGACTTCAAACCACTGCAGGACGGCCCAAATCAGCTTCTTTGGACCATGTTATATGGTATCTCCAAGTCTACGAATCCCTAGCTGGACTTTTTCCATAACCTTAGCTTCTTCACATCTGTCTGTCTCACTGTAAACATCATGTCAGTTCTCCTGCATACTGATATGAATTCAGACTGTTCATCTCCTTTCTTACTTTCTACTACTGTGTATTCATTTATTAATCACTTTTTCTAATACTTTCCTGAATTGTGACAGGAGATTGATACCTGTATACTGCCCACAGTTGTGAACACCCTTTTTTTCTCATACACTGGCATTAGAATGCTTATTCTCAAGTCATCTGGGATATGTCTTTCCCTCCATACTGCAGTTAATATCCTACAGTTTTAAGTAAGCCATGAGTAGGAGAGCAGGGCTATGGGTAGTGGTTCATCACATGTCATATCACTTGCTAACAGAGATAATGCTGGCCACACTGGATAGAAAGGGACATAGCATTTCTATACCTGGATAGGTACATGAAATAGCATTGCAAAAAAAAAAAAAACATGCACCTGTACATCAGGCCACACTGGCAAGAAATTAACATAGCATCACTATACCTAAACAGATACATGAAATAGCATTGTAAAAAAAAAAAAAAACATCTGTACATCTACACTGTAAAATGTCTACATGGTAGTGTATAGGATCAGGAGCAGCTGTAAATTCACTCACATAGCACAAAGTACTTGCAAGGACTGCATGAAGTCTCAGAAATACTGGAGTCTGAACAACAATTACTGTGCCATTGCAGGCTATTGAAATATTCCTGACTCAAGATGTGGAATGCTGTGCTGTGCTTCTTGGTTTTCATTGGGAATGTATGAAGCCTTCTTTCATGTCAGATGGAAATCCTCATCAGATGTCACAGATGTGATGCAGAATGTGACTCATGACCCTATAATGGCCCAAATGTCCTGCTCCTGTGTTGAGAAGCAGCTCTGTCTTGCATGGAAATCCCTCCTGTACCTCAGCCGGGAAAAGTATATATCATCATAATCCACCAAGTTACTGTCTCCCAGTGTGACTAACAGCTGTGTCATTGTTACTGTCTACCAGTATGTCTAGTTCAGCTGCATTAAATTCTGTATAATTCTTCACAATGTCTGTGTACTTTAAGGAACTGTGGCATTTTGTGTCATGATGACAGATTGTAATTTGATGAAGAATAACTTAAAAAAATATTTATGACCTCAGACAGTATAAACTTCAGTTGTAGCTGCCTGGTATAATTTTGATTGAATTTTGCTTGCTGTTATAAATATTTTTCCTAATGTATATCTGAATCTTACATAACACAGACAAGATATATAACATGCCTCTTAACTTCAGGGAAGTCTACATTGATTCAATGAAAGACAAAATGAAGTTGTAAGTGCTACTGTGTATGTATATCAACAGACACACCTGTTATTTAGTTCATTGTAGAGAACAGGTCTGGTTAACACAGGAGGAATGTTGTTAATAAGACTATCTCAGAAATATTTAAGCAAAAGATGAAGGAAATATATAATATGGGAGTTCTTTGTTCATGACAAATCATGTTAATGTTATATTATTTGAAAACTTTGCTAAGTTAAGTTCAAGGGAAAGGACATCCATATGAAAATTTCATAATGAGAAAGCATGTCAGGAAATGACAACTCTTTCTGGCAAAAGAAAAAAAACAGGAAAGGTCATTTGTAGTGTAATCCAACTGATGGATCTATTATTTGCCATATGGTAGCTGGTGATTATAAAAGGCTTATGGAACAATAAACTAATGTGAATTTTGATCACTGTGAAACTGCCAGTATGATTAAACTCAGTCAGTATCTTAAATAATTAATCTATTAGTAACATCTTCTGACCTTCAAACTGCAGCCTAGCAAAGAAGTACAGCTAACGTTTACATTACAGTGAATATCACAAGCAACCACCTCTTCTTGCCCACTACTGCTGTAGATGAAAGGATATCTGGCAGAAATGTTACCTCTGGAACAATATTCATCAATTCTCAGTAACAGAACATTTGACCAGAGAAAGAAGTATAGGCTGGGTAGACCTAAAGAATACTGCATAGTCAGTGGCATTGCAGAGATGCTTGTTATTGACCAATTGTCATTTGCCTGTGCTTCAAAATATAGCTTCAAAGATCTAATGGAAAACATAGTTGCAACATATCTAGTTCCTAGTAGAGAGAATACAATGTCCATTGTCCTTTCAGATATATACAATTTTTTTAGCAGTAGCTCAGAGGGTTGAGTGAGAGAAAAGATGCATAGCATTATTAGTATGGAGACAGGTAGACAGTACTGGTTTGAAAAAGAATCCCTGCACTTTTCTTATAAATTTGTTCTGATATCTTTAGGGGTAGATATCAAGGTTGACACTTTCTCATTTGTGTAGGTTAAAAGTCACTCAACAACGGTGATTTTGTTATCTGTTATAGTGCTGTCATCTCTTGTTATATAGTCTGACGCGGTGGAAGCATTTAGATTCAGTACCTTTTTCCTCAGCATAGGTATGTAATAGTCCCAAACAAGGATAACTTTCAGATCCATAACAGTCTAAAGTCCCATATGTTGACCCTGATTCTTCTTACTTGGAAGTCCCTACAGCAGTTCTCTCATTCTCCAGCAAAGGCAGTGTTACAGGTGTGACTGGATTTCTTGTAGCTTCATTGTATAGAAGAAATCGAGTCAGACATCTTTTTTATCTGTCAGGGTTGTAATGGGGCGAAACCCCTATAAAATGCTTTAATAATGCAACAATGAGTTTTAGAATTCACAATTTTTAATTAAAATTGAAATTTATGTATAGATATTTTTCATTTCAGGACTCTGTATTTTGTGAGCTGCACTTGTGACAAGGTACTAAAATTAGCATACAATCAGGCAAAAGTACAAACAATAGGCTTTTGACATAAGTATGCAGGTAAGAAGATTAAACAAAGTATGGCTCAAGATACAAGTTCAAGAAAAGAAACATTGGAATGAAATAACTATGTTATGGGTCTACCATGAATAATTACATTCTTGTTCAATTGAAATATGATTTCTTGACCCAGGGCAGGCCTTTGGTCAACTGGTGCGTTAGGCAAAAGGGCTCCACAGCTCTCCATCATGGTCCGCCTACATCATCCAGATTACTAGAAAAGCACCTAGTTGGCCTATGCCTAAGGCCGGCTATGAATTGACCCCAAAGCAGCTAAAATATAGGCAATTGCAATCAAAAATAGTGACACCTCTCAATGTTGCAAAACATGCAGGCACATTTTTCTCTATGTAGTCAAAACCTAGCTAGTAACAGTTTCATTTAATATTTGACTGGATGACAGAGTCAGTGTATATCTGTATATCTGTATACCTGTATTCTATTATCCTGTCATGTGTTTAGTTCCAGCCAGTTTTTTCTTTTTCAGATTTGTCCAGTGATGTGTTCTGCTTGCAGCATTAGCAGCACATTTGAGGATGCTTACAGAAGGAAGGGAGAAGATAGGATAAGTACAGATTTTCTTCCTCTATCGGAGAGGCATTGTTTGGCTGTGTATATGGATCCTAGTTTTATATGAGTTTTCTTTATTGCTTGCAGTATGTGGTGATCAGATTTTTAGATTGTTGTTGATTATAATACCTTGTAATTTAAACTAGGAGTTATTATTTTTGTAGAATTGGATGAGTAATTATGCGTTTTTGGTGTGAAAGACTTTTGGAGGTGAAAAGTATTGGTTTTGTTTTGTTATAGTTTAGGAGGGGGTGGGAATTGTTAATCAAGATCCGTCAGCCAGGGAAGAGTTTTGAGCTATTTCCTGTAGTTTAGTTGTACTTGGAGCTGAACTGATAAGCATGGCATCATCTGCATATTGTATTACACTGGCATTTGCTCTTTCAGTATGTAATTTGTTAGTAAGTATATTGAATAAAATGGTCCCAGCACAGATCCTACTGAGACTGGAAGAACATTTCCAAGTTTATGCTGTCATTTCACTAGTTTTTTTTTTCCTGTCTGATAACTAGGGAACAAGTTTACTGCTGACTGATTTAGGCAAAGGGAGCCAAGCTCTGTGGAGAGTTTTTGATAGGACATTGAGAAAAAGGCTTTTGATAAGTCAAGGAACAGAGATGAGGCAATGCCATCTCCATTCCTAAATTGATTCATGGTGTTTGTAAAGTTAAGGAGGATAGTGGTGGTACAATGCTGAAGCAGAAAACCATGCTGACTTTTAGTTAAGAGATAATTTGTGAGGTGAGTTATAAATTGGGAATAAAGGCATTTTTTCCAGAACCTTTGAAAGTGGAGATAAGTTGGTGATAGGTCTGTACTTTGGAATTTAGTTTAATTATCTCCTTTGCTTAGGGGTAAAATAAAAGATGTTTTCATTGTGGTGGGTAAAAAGTTTTTTTTTTTTATTGACTGGTTGATTAAAATAGAGATGGCTAGAATTAAATATTCATATGGCAGATTGCCAGATGTTAGGGTTGTTTGCTTTAGTTTCTGTTATCATTTTCTGATTTTTTCATGTCTGTATAGGTTGTAATATGATGGTGCTGGTGTTATTGTATAGTGTGGGAGGGATGGAGAATGAAAAATGTGGGCAGCGTTTGATCAAAGTTAATACAGTTTTTGTAAAGCATGTAGTAAATCGGATTTCAAATTTTCCATGTGTTTGACATGTGTGTGTGTGCATATGTGTATAAATATATATATATATTTATAAATATATGGATTACATAGACCTACCACGACAGCAAACCAAACACATAAACACACAAAAACATACTCGGAGGCTCTAAATAAAAATCTGCCTAAGCAGCAGAGACCTCCAAAGCAGACACCCAAACAACCGCTACCCCAAAACAAAACACATGCAACACATAGCTCACAAAGCCAGTGTGCCAGACTGTCACAGCCCTTAAGGCTAAACAACACACCTGATACACTTGTAATAGGTGACTCTACCATCAGGCACACTGACGTCCCGCTCACCAGGCTGAACAAGGAGAAGGTCACTGTGAGCTGCCTGTTGGGCGCTAGGATCCGCCACATAACACAAGCACTCAGGTCACTCCAAGTCAAGTACAAATATGACTCGGTCATTGTCCATGCTGGTGTGAATGACCTGAGATGTACTTCCCTGGACTACATGAAAAGAGACATAGAGGAGCTCTCTGAGCATGTAGCCCAGGCCGGTATGACCCTGACCTTGAGTAGCATCTTACCCTCACCAAGAATGATGCCACAATATGAAGACAAGATGATCAATTTCAACAATTGGCTTAAGTATTGGTGTCATTCAAAGGGGATCCAATGCCTGTCAGCCTGGGATGACATGCTCGACAAGCCACGATGCTTCGCTAGGGACGGCTTGCACCTGTCACCCCTGGGCTTTCGGATATTGGCAAAGGCTCTTGCTTCCCCCATAGTGCCTTTTTTAGGCAAGGCTCAAAAGACAAACCCACCTCCATAGGTATCACAAGGGATAAGAAACTAAGAGAAATGCTACTCAACGCCAGAAGTCTAAACCTCAAGATGCGCACACTCGAAACTCTCCCTAGCATGGAGAACATCGATATCTGTGCAGTAACAGAAACCTGGTTCAAGGCTCCTGAGAGCACCACAGCACTACCAGGTTATACCTCATACCATGCTTTTCGGCCCCAAAACTTGGACCGAACCACAAAAGGAGGGGGAGTATCAATATTCGTCAAAGATACCTAAACCTCCAGGTTGGTGGCACAGCACGAAGCATCAGAATCTATCCATGTGCAACTAACAGTGGGTAAAACTGCCTTCCAGTTTATAGCCTGCTACAGACCACCCTCCCAAACCCAGGAACCCCACTCGGCCTTCCTGAGAACACTAGAAAATATGAAGGTCTCTTCAAACACCATTATATTGGGCGACTTCAACTACCCAAACATAGACTGGGAGCATTACTCTAGCTCCAACACCATAGCCCAAAGGTTCCTAGAATTTATAAACTCAAATGTGATGGAACAACTTGTTACCACTCCCCAAGAGGGGAAAACATACTGGACCTGATCATCACCAACATGGGGACTCTATGCTTCAGCCAGAACTGAGAAAAACACACTTTATAATAGCAAAGCTTTCGGATAAAATCCTTCCTCAATACTAATACAAACAAATCTAAAAACCAAATGGTTTAAATACAGGTCACTGAAGTCACATGACCAGCAGTCCAAAAATCATGTGACCACAAGTATATAAAACAAATCATTAAAATTAGAAAAATTAGAAAAAACATAACATTATCGCAACCTAGTATGTTGCAATTTAACAAGAACAGGTTTCATGGTAATCATATTATTTAAACCTGGAAAATGGTCAGAGTTCAACCTAAGAATCCATTCATACTCTTTTAATTCAAGTAAATTACCACTATCACCACCTCTGGCAGGAGGCCGTATTACATCAATAACTCTAAAGGAGAATCTATGTTCAATACCTGAATCAACTATGTGCTTATACAAGGCATTACTGTCAATGGCCCTTCTAATCTCTGATTTGTGTTCAATGATGCGTTCTTTTAGCTTTCTAGTGGTCTTACCCACATAGAATGCAGTACATTTCACGCAATTAGCTAAGTACACCACATTAGATGTAACACAAGTGGTAGAAAAATTAAACTGATAAACTTTACCACTAATAGGATGTTTGAACTTATCACTGCAACCAACCCAATATCAGAACAGCAGGAACAATTCAAACAGCCATACGTACTGGGCTTAGTGGTAAAAGTCCTCTCTACAGGCCTGAAAAAATCTTTGTAACATAACATATTCTTCAAGGACTTCATATTTCTATATGAGAAAAAAGGCCTGTCGCCAAGAATGTCTTTAATCTCACTAGAGGCCATTAGTACAACCCAATTCCTCTGTATTATTTGTTTTACAAAACAAGTCAAGGTATTATAACTAGTAAGATACCTAGTGCATACTTTTGAACATTCTAGGTTAACAGAACCAACATCCTCCCCAAGAAAAATCGGCTTCAATATTGTCTTCCTATTAACTAAAACTTTATTTTTTAAATCTAAAACTAGTTTAGAATCATAACCACTATCCAGAAACTCTTTGGACATCTCATCCAACTGTAAATTAAATGTAGCATCATCAGTATTTAATCTACTAACTCTATTAAACTGTGAAGTAACAATCCCCTTAAAGACATGTGGGGCATGCATGCTGGAATAATTAATGTTTCTGTCAGAGTTTATCTCCTTTTTGTGAATACTGGTATGGATAGAACCCTCACGTAGTTGTGTCTTAACATCCAAGAAATTAATCTCACTATCAGAGGCATCCATCTTAAATTTCAAGAAACTGGTGGTTGCATTTAAATAATGAACAAATTCATTCAACTGTGAAAGGGAACCTTTCCAAACCATAAAACAATCATCAACGAAACGTTGATAAAAACATATATTACTTACAAAAGAATTATCCAAATTATAAATATAAGCTTTCTCCCATTGGTATAACACCAAGTTGGCATAAGTGTTAGCCACAGAAGTACCCATGGCTACACCCGTGAGTTGCAAATATAAACATTCATCAAACAGAAAAATATTGTTCCTCAAAACTGCATCTAGAAGAGAACAAATATTCTCAACAGATCTATTCACAAGAGAAGATTGGGAGATCAAAAATTGTCTGATAGACTCAATACCAAAATCATGCGGTATTACAGTAAAAAGGGATGCTATATCAAGCGTTACAAACAAATACTCACTTTGTCTACAGGAACCACCAATACTATTAAACCAAACATGCAATTTACAAAGGAAATCAGATGTATCTCTTAGCACAGAAGTGCATTTAGGTAAATATAGTTGCAATTGTGTTTGCAAATATATAGATATAGGTTTGGTGATCCACCTCCCTCCCGATACAATTGGTCTCATGGGGGGGTTGATCACCGACTTGTGTATCTTAGGCAGCCCATAGAGACAAGAAATAATTGGACAAGAAACAGTAAAAAAATGAAATAAATCCAGAGTAATATCACCACTAATTTGCAAATCATAGATCACCATATTGACATAACTAATACATCTTTTAACATCTATTGATGTAATACGTTTAAAAGCCTCAACATCATTCAGTAGAACAGAAACTAAAGATATATACTTAGGCCGATCCATAAGGACTACAGCCCCACCTTTATTGGCTTGTTTAATCACTAAATCTTTGCTCGCCTGTAAACTTTTGAGCGCTTGATACTCATCAAATGTTAAATTAAAGCGAGAAAATCTCAGAATATTGCAGTCAGAATACAACATTCTTAATTCCCTCTCACACAAATCATGAAATGCTGTAACCACAGGCATACTAGAAGGTATAAAGGTACTACGCCGTTTACATGAAACTCCATTAATGACAGAGTTACCAAACAAAACCTTTAAATTTACATTTCTAATGAAAATCTTAAGGTCTGTGAGCACAGTCACTAGATCACCCTTCGCTGTAGGAATAAAGTTAAGCCCTTTATGTAGTACTGAACAGTGAGCAAAGTTCAAGTTAAAGGTTGAAAGGTTGAGAATGCCTTTAGTCATTTGCGACTTACTTTGCTCTGCCCTAAAGGGCTCTCATTCTTACGTTTGCCTGGGATAACTGTTTGTCCCATAAACGGTTTCCTTCTTGGAGAGGAATGCTCAATTACAGCCTCTAGCTGTTCTAGATGAAAGCGTTTGCCAGAGAAATTAAATGTAAGTTGCTGTGCCTTCTTAACCACAGTGGAAAGCGAGTTAGCCTCTCCGTCTTGCTTGTCGCTAAGTTCTGACTGAGAGCAAGCATTCGTGGAGTCTAGCGTAGATGTCGCCAAAGTAGGCGTATTCACTTGTAAGTGATTCGACGAAGCTGCCAAAGCCGGTTGAGACCAGAAGTGCATCCCTCATTGGTAAGATCAGACCATAAACTAATCTCACTGGATATTCACATCCCGACCCCACCCCCTGCCCAGAAAACCACAGTGAAAAACTTCTCTAAAGCAAATTTCACACTCCTCAAAACTGAGGTGAAATCCTTCAAAGCTCCCGAGCCTGTGGAAAATACGGCCCAGACCGTAGAATCCTTTATAAACACATACTATGAACACCTACAGGAATGCATGGATCATGCAATCCCAAATAAAACCAAGACCCAATACTCCAAAGGCAGGCGTCCTGTCTGGTGGACCCCAGCCATAAACAAACTATACAACAGAAGGAGGAAGCTACTACATGATAGAGCAAAATCCCAAAAAGGGAAGGCATCTCTGATCAGTATTAGCAAAAAACTACGGGCACTCATAAAATCGTCTAAGGCCAGCTTCGAGAGAAAAATTGCACAGAACACTAAGGATAATCACAAGGCTTTCTTTAGTTATGTTAGGAACCTGGGTGGGAATTCCCAGATATGCTCAGAATTAGTCCAAAATGACAAAAAAATACATCGAACCCACAGACATTGCCAACATCCTAGCTGACAGGTTCAGTGCAAACTTCTCCCCCCCCCACCACAAGGGCAAATATCTATCCCAGCAGAGTGCTGCCCCCTGACATCTCAGATGCTCAGGTAAGAGCCGCTCTCTCCAAAGCAAAAAACACAGCATCAATGGGACCAGACGGTGTCCTGGGCTGCGTCCTACATGAACTCCAAGAAGAGCTAAACCCAAACATAAAACTACTGTTCAATCTCAGCCTTACTACAGGATATGTACCCAAAGAGGGGCATACAGCAACAGTGGTCCCTCTCCACAAAGGTGGTGCCTCAACGGATCCTGGAAACTATCGCCCCATAAGCCTGACTAGCTTGGTCTGCAAAGCTATGGAAAGGATCATCATGAACCTCATAAATAAAGATATTGGGGACCTACAGACTCTGGATCCTACCCAGTTCAGCTTTGTTAAGGGCAGATCCTGCCTCTTAAACCTGGTTGATTTCTTTGAAACAGTCACCAAGGCCATTGACGAAGGGAAGGGGGTCCACACAGCCTACCTGGACCTCGCAAAAGCCTTCGATACAATACCCCACTTGGGCATTATAGATAAGCTCACCAGCTTAAATATAAACCTTTATGTCACTAGATGGGTTGCAAACTGGCTCAAGGACAGAACTCACATGGTTAGAATTGCTGGAGCCATGTCAGACTCCAAACCAGTTACAAGTGGCATCCCACAAGGCTCAGTCCTGGGAGCTCTCTTGTTCAGTATATATTTCTCGGAGGTACAGGCTAACAAGGAAGGACTGTGGCTGACCAAGTTCGCAGATGACTGCAAACTGGGTGCCATAATCGACTCTCCAGCTGACACAAGCATCCTCCAAAAGGGCCTCATAGAAACAGACAACTGGTGCCAGAGCCATGGCCTCAAGCTAAATGCCAAAATGTGTATAGTCATCCCCTTTGGCAAAAATAAAGTGCCCACAAATTACCACATAAGTGGTAATCTATTAAGTACCGAAGAAGTAATTAGGGACCTGTGGACCCAAGTTGATAGCAATCTCTCATTTGACAACCACGTGGCTAAAGTGGTTAGAAAAACAGTTCATATAGCTGTTAAGAGAAAAAGTTTTAAAACATACTATCATTTGTCTCTTTCTCCCATCTAGCAAGATGAATATGCTATTTGCTGAAGTGTTGGTAAGAAAAGGTCATTGAACCATGTTTGTTAAAGATGGGCTTTATCTATGATAGATGTAGTTTGCTTATGAACTTGAATAACATCTGTTTTCTATACTTTTGAATAAGAGTTAATTTACTGAGGCAGGCTCTGAAAAATTCCAGCTACCACTGTTGAACTAAGTATTCTAACATTCTGTATTAACTGTGGTTTTGAGGTAAACGTTCTGCACTAACTGTGGTTTTGTGGTAAACATTCTACAATAGCTGTGGTTTTGAGGTAAAACATTCTTTTCTGAGGTAAATTGTGATCCTAGATGTTTTTCATAGCCAGCTGTCAACTGTTAGAAATGTAACAAAAGCTATTTTGGCTAGTAACTGGAAAGTATAAAAGTTGATGCCAGTAACCAAGCTGATCAGATTGAGATCATCTTGGCCAACATGTTGCTGTAATCTGGTTAGCAGTTAATAAAGGAAATTTTCATCATCTGAGGCAGATGTGACTCGCTTGAATTTTTTCTTCTGACATTTTGGTCCTTCGGACCGGAAACCTCTATGAAGATACGGATCAGACCGACAGAGAGACCGAAAAACCTGCGCAGGTGAGGGTTTCTCATCTTAAGATTCCCTTGACGGAAAGCCCTCTGACTGATTTGTCGTTAGAAAGAGGCCGGCCGCTCTCTGATCCCTATCTGAGGGACGGTTTCCGAACCAAAAGGGGAAACGGAGTCTCATCTGCTTCAGGTAGGATGAAAATACCTTTTTTTTCTTTTAATTTAATTTAACCTTGTTGACAGGGGTTTTATTTTTAGTTAAGGGTTTTATTTTTAGTTAAGGGTGGGTAGGAATAATTATTAAGATTATTTTGTTAGGATTACCTGTTATTTTGTTAGGATCCCTGTTAAGATAGCCCCATTTTGTAATAAGCCCTGTAAAAATTATTTTGATGCAGTCCTAAAATATACAGTCCTAAAATAAGAAATGCAGTCCTAAAATATACAGTCCTAAAATAAGAAATGTAGTCCTAAAATATACAGTCCTAAAATAAGAAATCTAGGAAAACATGGGTTCAAGTTGCTGCAAGTGTGAGAGTGATGTCTGTTTAAATGTTGATGCTAAGTATATGAAAAGTTTAAACAAAAATAATGTTAAATTTTTGAAGAAGTGGAAGTTGAAATATGGTTTTGATGGTACACTGAATAAGAATGCCTGTGCAAAATTGGTTAGAGATTTGAAAAGAGATGCAGGAACTAGAACTAAAAAGCAGAGACAATTGGGATTTCCCCAAGCACAAAAATGGTTAGAAGAAGCAAATAAACAAGCTATAAAAGAAAAACAGTGTCAGGAAGAAGAGAAAATAAATCAAAAGGGATCACTGGTGCCATGTGGAAAAGTAGCTTTACTTTTATATAAGGAGGATGAGCACACAAGTACAAAGGCAGGCAACCGCCCCACTGTATGGTGAAATTGCTGCTGCCATACCGGGGGAACCTCCTCAATATCAGTCTGAAGATGTGGGATCTGTACAGCAGGGTGGGTTATTAGCTGCTCAAGGAAATGTTGTGACCCCTCCAATTTACCCACAAATTCCCGTAGTACCTAAAGTTGCTTTGCAACAGGTAGACCAACCTATGCAGTTAAGGTCAAGACCAGCAGGGCAAGGACATTGGGCTATTAAACTTTCTGACCATTCAGAAGTTCTTCCCTTAATACAAGTTGCAAACCCACAAGCAGGAGATGTTGGACAAGAACCAACTATTTTAGTTTATCGTCCCTGGGCTAGAGAGGATATAAAATGAGCTACAGATGGTATTCCTCATCCCAAGGTTAATTTTCAAAAGTTTTCTGAGGACATAGTTGGTATGCATTTAAGTTATCATCTAAATGGTTTAGAAGTAGAACAAGTAGTGCAACAAATCTTAGGTCCAGATTGGCACTTAGTTTGTGGTACTTGGACATGTAAGGCAGATGACGGCACTACATTAAAGCATAATTCTGGGGTGTTAGACACACGAGTCATTGATCTGTTAAAGAGAATTTCTGATAAGTGGCGTCCAAGAGCAGATTGGACAGTAATAAATCAGTGCATCCAAAATGATGATGAATCTGTGGATCATTATATTGTAAGATTGACAGAAGTGTTCAATAACCATTGTGGAAAGACAATTCCGCAGGATCAGACTAATGATAGTCCGTATGAACAGCAATTGAAAAATGCTTTTCTTAAAGGTTGTAAGGCTCCAATAAGTAGTTTTATTACTAAGCACATGGTAGATCACAGAACATGTAGACTGCAGCCTTTGTTTGAATATGCATGGCATGCTGAGCGACATTTTAATTTAAAAAAGAAAAAGAAAGTACAAGTGTTGGCAGTAGGGGATGATGGTGGTATATTCTTAGTACAGGACCAAAGGGGGAAAGGGCGCCATGGTGGCGTAAAAAATGTGGGGGCCCGCAATGGGACACGTTATATGAACCGGGTGGATATTCAGCCTATAGGGAAAGGTTAAAATGTGGAGAATGTTTTAAATGCGGTAGACGTGGGCATTTCGCTGCCGACTATGAAGAGTGGCAACATCCCCCACAGCTTACGAACAAGGGCTCCGCATGACTATACGATAGTAAAGAAAGGCACCATCTTCATTATGGGGATAGTGAAGAGGCAGACACTCTCTACGATGAATGTCAGAAACACTCTAATGGAAGGGCGGGATTGTGACTGTGAAGTCATAAACCTGGCAAATTTGTGTATTGCTATGCATCTAGATCAGAAACCCATGATAGAGTTTTTGGTTGAGGGACAAAAAGTGGAGTTTTTATGTGATTCAGGTGCATCGCGTACACTTTTGGGTCCAGCAGTTCTGCCTCCGAACTGCGAAACAGATGAGTTTGTCCTTGTAAAAGCAGCAAACAGGAAAATTTATAAGGAACCACTGTCTCATCCTCTACTGTTCACAGAACCACAAACAAACCAAACTGTTAGGTGTAGGGTAATTATATCAAAAGTTTGTCCAGTTAATTTGCTAGGAAGAGATTTGATGCATGTGTTTGGAATAGCGGCAATTCCCACACCTAAAGGTATTGAGGCAAAAAGGTTAGCGGATGGCTTAGTAGTACAGGGAGTACAAGACTTGTTTTACTGGTATAGCCTAGACTTGATTTCAGATGGCCCGGGGAGGGTTGATACAGAGTTGATCAATCTAGCTCTAAGTAAATCTAGGAGCGGGTCACCGCAGGTTGCGGCGCACTTACATTGTACTATGTTCTATAAGGCCCTTGGTCCGGATAAAGAATTTGACTTGATTTCAGACGGCCCGGGGAGGGTTGATACAGAGTTGATCAATCTAGCTCTAAGTAAATCTAGGAGCAGGTCACCGCAGGTTGCGGCACACTTACATTGTACAATGTTCTATAAGGCCCCTGGTCTGGATAAAGAATTTGAAAAAGAATTCTTTAAGCACAAGTGTGCAAGGATAATTTTGAATGATATGTTTTGGGATACGCAAGGTAATACAATAGTTACCTGTACTTTGACTAAGGAAATGAGTTCTTTATATCGCTCAAGTTATAGCCCACATATCTCAGTTACTAAAGCAGTGGGGACACATTGGGTAGATTTGGCGAAAAAGGTAACGATTTGGAACACAATGTCTGAAAGTCAGTTGAAAGATCAACAGATCCAGGTACAAAGATTAAATTGGGTGACTTGAGCACGACCAAGTATGCACCTCAGGGATGACAAAACTGAAATGGCATGACAAATCCTCCTAACTCAAGAGGAAGATAGTGCGTTAAGTGCCTTGCCTGCAGATTTATGGTCAAAAGGTAAAGGAGATGTAGGATTAATGAAAACAGCAGGTGAAGTTTGTATAACTGCAAAGTCAGGGTTTAGACTTCGTAAGCACCAATATCCACTAAGTAAGCAAGCAGAGGAAGGAATTAAACCAGTTATTGAACAGCTAAAACAGGTAGGAATTCTTGTTGAATGCCCAGATTCACCCTGCAATACTCCGTTGTTTCCTGTAAAGAAACCGGATGGGTCATGGAGGTTGGTTCAGGATTTACAAGCAGTTAATTCAGCTGTGATCCCAAGAGCACCGGTGGTCCCTGACCCCTATACATTACTTAATGATTTACTACCTCAGCACAGATATTTTTCTGTCATAGATATAAGCAATGCTTTTTTCTCCATACCACTACATAAGGAGAGTAGATTTTGGTTTGCATTCACTTTCCAAGGTAAAAGATACACCTACACCAGATTGCCACAGGGTTATTGTGAGAGTCCGACAATATTTGCACAAGAAATGGCTGCGAATTTAGCTCAGTTTGTTCCCCCAGAGGGAAGCCAGGTTGTGTTGTATGTAGATGATATTTTATTGGCCTCACCCATGCAGGAAAGTTGTAAAAAGGATACCCTAGCCCTTCTTAGTTTTTTAGCTGAGCAAGGACATAAAGTAAATAAAAAGAAGTTACAATTGTGGAAAGCACAAGTAAAGTACTTGGGTTATTTAATCTCGCAGGCAGGTAGACAATTGGAAAATAAAAGAAAACAAGCAATTCTTGAAGCACCTATGCCTACGACTAAGCGGGAGATGATGTCATTTTTAGGTGTGACTAATTTTTGTAGAAGTTGGATTCCTAATTATGCTGAAGAAGTAGGGCCATTGACCACACTGATCTATGACACTCCCATGGCAGCTACAAGTAATATACAGTGGACAGATAAGGCAATACAAGCATTTAATAGAATTAAGCAATTGATAGCAGGATCCTCTGTTTTGGGTTTTCCGAACTATTCTAAGCAGTTTGTACAAATGGTTGATTGTAAGGGAGGATATATGACTTCGGTTCTGGTACAGGTACATGGGGACAAACAGAGACCGATAGCTTTTTATTCCTCCAGATTAGATCCTGCTGCAAGGGCATTGCCGCATTGTGTTCAAGCTGTAGTGGCAGCCGCCATGGCAGTGCAAGCCTCAGCATCATTAGTTTTGTTCCACCCATTAAAATTGCGAGTTCCACATTCAGTAGCTACTATACTTTTGCAAGATAAGATAACCTTTTTATCTCCTAGTCGACATTTGTCATGTATGACAGTGCTGCTGACACAGCCACATATGACCATAGAAAGATGTACTACTCTTAATCCGGTGACACTTTTGACAACTCCAGAAGAAGGTACTCCACACGCTTGTTTAGAGAGCATTCATGACAAAGTACTTCCCCGACCAGATTTAACGGATATTCCGTTGGTAGATTCTGATCTTGTTTTGTTTGTAGACGGATCAGCAAAGAAGGACACTGTAGGAAAAACACTAGTAGGGTATGCTGTCACCACAGAAACTGAAGTTTTAGAAGCAAAAGGATTGTCAAATATTTATTCTGCCCAAGCAGCTGAGTTAGTGGCTTTGACTCGAGCTTGTACCTTAGGGGAGGGTAAAAAAGTGACAATTTATACAGATAGTCAATATGCTTTCTCTACTGTACATGTTTTCGCTCAACAATGGAAGAATAGGGGAATGGTTACTGCAACAGGCAAACCAATAAATCACAGAGATTTAATTTTACAGTTGTTAGATGCAGTGCAATTACCACTTCAGATAGCGATATGTAAATGTTCCGCACATACTAACAAAAAAGATCCTGTCTCCAGGGGAAATGCTTTTGCTGATATGGCTGCAAAAAAGGCAGCTCAAGAAAATGATTTGCTTTTACATGACAATGATTTAGAGCCCGGACACCTCTTAGACTTAGAGACACTAAAAGTAATGCAAACATTGACAACACAGAAAGAAAAATGTCGTTGGGTGAAATATGGAATCACTCAACAGGATGGGTTGTATAGGGCATCAGATGGCAAAATGGTATTACCTTCAAACCTTTTTAGGTATGCTGCATTGGTTAGCCATGGACCTGCCCATGTAGGAGTACAGACAATGGTTCAAATAGTGTCTAAGGTGTTTTGGTGTAAAGGATTTTCAACTTATGCAAAGCAATTCTGTTTATCTTGTTTATTATGTGCAGAGTATCATGCTCAGGGGGGAGTTAAAAAATCTCAGCAGACATTCCCTACCCCTCCATATCCATTCCACACACTCTGTATGGACTTTATTGAGTTGACACCTTCAGAGGGAAAAAGGTTCTGTCTAGTTATAATTGATGCTTTTTCTAAGTGGGTAGAAGCTTTTCCAGTAAAGCATCCTGATGCACACACAGTAGCAAAGCTTTTGACAACAGAAATAATTCCCCGATTTGGCCTTCCAAGGCACATTTATAGTGATAATGGGTCTCATTTTGTAAACCAGATTGTGCAGAAGTTGGGTCAAGTGTTTCAAATTGATCTCAAGTACCATTGTGCTTACCATCCACAGTCAGCTGGACTGGTGGAGCGACACAATGGTGTCCTGAAGAGTAAACTCCACAAACTGATGGCAGAAACGCATAGATCCTGGACTGCATGCCTTCCATTGGCACTCCTGTACATGCGAATCTCACCCTCCTACAAAGGACTTACACCATTTGAACTTTTGTTTGGGAGACCATATTACGTCCCGCAGTGGCAAGGATTGTTGCCAGCGAAACGTGAGGGATGTGAGGATCTGGCGGATTATATGAAGAAGCTGCTAAATGTCAAGTCTCTTGTAACCAATGACTCCTTTGCAGATTCCAGAAGTGAAACCTTGTTAAGCGTGGCACCCAGGGACTGGGTGTGGATCCGAATTGTGAAGAGAAAGAACTGGTCATCCCCCAGGGAGGAAGGCCCATATCAAGTACTTATCTCGACACCTACGGCTGTAAAGATCGCAGAGAGGACTGCGTGGATTCATATCACCCACTGTAAAAAACTTAAGACTTTTCCTTCTACCGTTGATGTTGGTCAGACTCCATCGGACCCCTGAACGCAAAGTCTGACTACAAAGGAAGGCTGGCCATGTTCAACTGGTACTTGAACTGTTACGTGATGATGATTTTGGTGGCGAAAGTAAATATGTCCATACGAGAAGGAACAGTTGTGAGAGAAAAAGGAATGGTGGTGCTGCAAGCGCAAACAGGTGTTACTACTATGTTCAAGGTAAAACTTTGTGAAGGAATTTTGGACTGTGCTAAATGGAACAGTAATGATTTCCTGACATTTGTAAAATACTTGTGCAACAGAGACTGTGCGTCCTGGTCAAATGTTTGGTGGTCAACAAATGTGAACGGATGGGAAACAAGTGGTGCAGTGATACCGGAGAAAGATAAAAGCAGGCAACAAAGAATAAAAATTGTGCATTTCCAAGGTACTGAAGTAATTACTATAACCATCGTGTCACCACAAGAAAGTGGTTCAGGAGTTTATGTAATCGGAGTGTCTCTTCCAATTGGAACTGATCCTTTGGGGACTTTCCAACTTAAAGTGCAAAGCCTTAAAAATGCTACAAGTAAAGCAGATTTTGCCTTCACAGAAGAAGAAAAATTGTTACTCGAGACGGGATTCGTACACCATAATGAATGGTTATCTTGGGTTAGATATAGTACCCGAGAGGCACATCATGAAAACTGTGTTTCTTGCACTGAAGGTAAACAGCAACTAGCGACAGTCCCATTGATGAAAGCGAAGGTAATCTGACGTGTCTGTTAAAGTTATTCTTCAACAAAACCGAAGATAAATGTAAAGATGAAACACAGCGTTTTCCAGTCATAAGCAAAGTTCAGAAACCGCCTACAGCAATCTTCTATCCAGGTTCATATATGTGCATTTCCAGAGATGGCACAGGAAAGAATTATGGCAATATGGGACAGAATTATTGCAATGTTACTGTGAATGGCAATGGGAATCCATTTCTGGAGAACCAAACTCATAGCTTAGCAGATGTTTGGTGGTTATGTGGAGACAACAAACTCAGATCAAGGCTTACGATTCCCTGGTAGGGAACTTGTGCACTTGCAAAGTTAATTCTGCCATTCTACATTTTCCCAGTTCCAGCAAGCAATTTCGTAAGAGAACCTGAAATAAAGCCGAGGTGGTTGAATAAGAGAAAAAGAGAGGCACCGAAGCAATCCTTCGATAGCAGTGTCTACATCGATAGCACTGGCATACCAAGAGGCGTGCCTGATGAATACAAAGCAATAAACCAAATAGCGGCTGGTTTTGCATCCATCTTTGTCTGGATTCAACCCAATAAGAATGTGGACTGGATCAACTACATTTACTATAACCAGCAGCGTTTTGTGAACTATACCAAAGATGCATTGAAAGGTATTGCTGAACAACTGGAGGCCACTTCGCAGGTGGCATGGCAGAATCGAATTGCGTTGGATATGCTCCTGGCCAAAGAAGGAGGAGTTTGCAGGATGTTTGGGACTTTCTGTTGTACATATATCCCAAATAACACTTCCCCTGATGGGAGCATCACTTGAGCTTTGAAAGGTTTGGAGATGCTATCCGAAGAATTGACAGAGAACTCTGGGGTAAATAATCCCTTCACAGACTTTCTACAAGCGTGGTTTGGAAAATGGAGTCATCTCATCAGCAGTTTCCTGGTGTCCGTCAGAGTCGCTGTGGCTATCGTGGTGGTATGTGGTTGCTGTTGTATACCCTGTATCAGAGGTCTTCTACAAAGACTGGTTGATACTGCTGTTACAAAAATGATGTGCCAGCAGTTGCAACAGACTGGGGAAAGTGAATACATTGAAATGTGACTTTTGCAAATGTTTAAAAGTTTGTCTTGCAAATGAAGTAATGTATGCAAAGAAAAATTTAGTTTTTACCATATATTGCTGAAATAAAAAGACAAATAAAAGTGTTTTGAGGGGGGAAATGTTAAGAGAAAAAGTTTTAAAACATACTATTATTTGTCTCTTTCTCCCATCTAGCAAGATGAATATGCTATTTGCTGAAGTGTTGGTAAGAAAAGGTCATTGAACCATGTTTATTAAAGATGGGCTTTATCTATGATAGATGTAGTTTGCTTATGAACTTGAATAACTTCTGTTTTCTATACTTCTGAATAAGAGTTAATTTACTGAGGCAGGCTCTGGAAAATTCCAGCTATCACTGTTGAACTAAGTATTCTAACATTCTGTATTAACTGTGGTTTTGAGGTAAACGTTCTACACTAACTGTGGTTTTGAGGTAAACATTCTACACTAGCTGTGGTTTTGAGGTAAAACATTCTTTTCTGAGGTAAATTGTGATCCTAGATGTTTTTCATAGCCAACTGTCAACTGTTAGAAATGTAACAAAAGCTATTTTGGCTAGTAACAGGAAAGTATAAAACTTGATGTCAGTAACCAAGCTGATCAGATTGAGATCATCTTGGCCAACATGTTGCTGTAATCTGGTTAGCAGTTAATAAAGGAAATTTTCATCACCTGAGGCAGATGTGACTCGCTTGAATTTTTTCTTCTGACAATAGCCCACCTAATCATGAAGGGATTCACATCTAGATCAGGGGAGGTCATCGTGCCTCTTTACTCATCCCTCATCAGGCCCATAATTGAGTACAATGCCCCTTTTGGGATGTACCTTACCAGACACCTGCAGCAACTGGAAAGACCCCAAAAGTACCTCACCAAGAGGATCAAAGGGCTCAAACAGATGCCATATGCTGCCCGGTTAAATAAACTCCAGCTCTACTCAGTGGCATACTGCCTGCTCAGAGGCGATCTGTGCCTGAAGTATAAAGCCATGTCCAACCCGGAATTAATGGACATGCTGCACCTCAGAAAATCCAAATCCCATCGAGCGACGCACTCGACAGACTTGAACCTGCACTGAAATAAATAGGACATGCTGGAGGGATAGATTCATAACCCAGAGGCTCCCTTCACTCTGGAATAAAATCCCAGTCCAGGTTAGGCAGAGTCCCTCGTTGACTCTCTTCAAGAGGAATCTTGATGAGGGGATGGGAGATCATAGGTTTACCCCGGGTATCACTTCTGTGTCACTGTTAGACAGAGGCACAGTATACTAACCTCGAAAAAGGGCATAGCAAAATTAATTTAAAATGGGTGGCGAAAGCCAAACACACTCTGGCTAGGCTTATAAATGCCCTAGGGCAGATAGCCTAGTATGAACCTATGAACCTATGCAACATCGAAATTACACAACGTCATTACCCCATAATATCAATCACAGAAGATTTAATATTAAAACACAGGCAATTAAAACATACACACATACACAAAACCTCTTCTATATAGGAAGGGCAAGCCCACCTATATATCTACACCTCCTGCTTATTATAGATATATATATATATATATATATATATATATATATATATATATATATATATGTATACAAACTCATGGATTACACTGCAGAGGAGAAAGGGCAGGGAGTAGGATTTTGCCCTTTACCACGAAGGATTGCACTACAGAGAAGAAAAGGCAAAAATCCCACTCTCTGCTATGCACAATCTTGAACAACAAGCTACCATCATTTTTCAAAATTCTGACACTTCAAATTAAAATGTTATTAATGGTACCCATATATATATATATATATATATATATATATATATATATATATATATAGCTAGAGAGAGAGAGCTATCTATCTGTGTGTGTGTGTGTGTGTGTGTGTGTGTGTGTGTGTGTGTGTGTGTGTGTGTGTGTGTGTGTGTGTGTGTGTGTGTGTGTGTTTATGTATATATAGGTATTTATCTATGTATATGCAAATAAGGTAAAATATGTCCCTTTCTTTCCACTGAGGTATTTCTACCCATAGCTCCAATACAACTGAATCTTTGGCTCAGTGAGTCTAATTTGGTTATAAAATATTATAGAAGCACAGCTTAAAGTCTGCAACTATAGCTATGAAGTTTAAGGCAGGGAAAGCTATTGTCCAGGAGTTATATTTGCGATACTGAGTGCTTTTCTGTTTCTGGAAAATAACATTGTGAACAAATGAGCACAGTAAGTGTACAAAAAAATGATGATGTGTAAAATAACTTGCTAAACAAACCCAAATAATAATGCTCATTATTATGAAATGGAGTAGTCAAGACAATTATCTTTCTAGATTAGTAGTCACAGAACACATACATATTAAAAGCGATAACATTTGTATGCATGGTCTCAGAGATCACTTTTTTCCACACAAGATTGTACTATCAAAATAAAATTATTTTACATTATATAATAACATTGGACTTCTAAGCATGTCTTTAAAACCATATGCACTTAAATTATGCATCTGACACATTTTATCTTGCCAATACACTGACATTTGAAATTTTGAACATATAAACTCACTGTTCTCTCTCAGCAAATAGTTTATTGTTAAATACTTCATTATAATGTATTGGTTTACTGTCATACAATAAGTAAGGTCATCTATAAATAATAATCATAAAGAAAACCAAAATGATTTTCTTAGCATGCATTTTAAAGCAAAGCTGGCAGTTTTATAGTTTAAATATCTCATCTTCTCACCACTTCTTTTTTGCTCTGTTAGTTTCAGATATTTGGTCTAATAGCTATACTGGGGCTTCAGAATTAATAGCCAGAGGCAGAGTTATTAAAACAGACATGGAACAAGGGGTATTCCTTAGGCCAAGGTCCTGCCTTTCATTTAATAATAAGGGCAAGACTATCTCTGTAATACTTGCTCTGTAATAACTATTTCCTGTCAGCCAGAGGGGCACAGTCTGCATGCAAACATAAAAACCGGCCTTTGGAAACATTAATCAAATTGCTGTTTCAACAAGACCTTCAGGACTGTGGCATGTTACAATACTAACCAAGGACATACCACTGTGACTTTTATAATTGGTTGAACTAGTTTAAAGTGTCAGGCTGTAGCTGACTAATCTGCAAATATATTAAAGACAATGCAATGCGTTATCTTTCTACATACATCACAGAAGATGGATAGATAGGGTATGACATATAAAAATGTAAAGGAAAAACTAAACTATGTAACATTAGTTTTCTTTCAAGGCAATCCTAATTATAGTTGTGATCACAGCAGTTGTAACTTAGGCTGAATCTTTCTAATAGTATTGAAACTCAGAAAAGTGTTGCTTCTTTATAGCTAAACATATTTCACATAGTATAAAATGCCTTTGTTTATAAAAAGTACAGCCACCAAAATCATACAACACAAAAAATATAACATTTTGAACTACATTTTAATACCTGAAATGTTTTGAACATCATTATCTTTCAAGGTAAGCTTAGATAACTGGACGTGCCACCTCAAATGCTTCACACAATACACCTTATTTTACCTCCTTGAGACTTATCGACTTTAGAATACAGTTTATTGGTAAGGCTTCTAATAGTATGTAGACTAATTTACATCTATTTTGCCATTCATTCCATATACCTTGGCTTATGTTTATAAGAACTAAATGATTACTGTAGCACATTTCTCACAAAGTTTTCTATGTCATTTCTCATGCTAATGTTTTCTACTATACTATCTGCAATGTGTTTTGCAACTTGTTTCTTTTCAGTGATATTTATGTCTCTTTAGTGTCTGCTGCCTGATTAAGTCTCCCCCCGTCTTATTTTTCTTTTAGTGTTACTACTTTCTTTACAGTTGCACTGCACCGTTGTTTGAATGTATTTCTGAAATCTCAAAGGATCTGTCATAATCCACCAGCCTGTCTACCTCAATCATTTCTGTGTCAAGCTACTGCTCTATTAACTGTTTCTTTGGTAGAAAATTTATATCAAGTAAACATATGATTTCCATGTTATTTTCTCAGCCAAGTATAATGAATATGTGTAGATTCATTTACCTGCTGCCATCACCTCTTAACTCGTTTAATTTTCTCTGATTTTCTTTGCTTCAAAATTATTGTTCAGCTTATTAAACTTATTTTGCCCTTATCCCCTGGTTTTGCAATGGCTGTGTATATGCCATATATTAATCTATTTGCAATATGTTGATGCAATTACTGTTTTGCATAATTCTGAAATCTGACTATTCACTTTTTCCCTTTTGTTACAAGCAAATCATGACAGGCTATTGTATCAAGAGGCATCTTTCTTACTTCTCTGTTCTCAAACTGTAAGCTTCTCCTGTTCTCTTATTATTTTAAGTGCCTATTTGCATGAGTATCCACTCTTTGCAGCATGATTTTATGGATTTCTTTTATCGGCCAGAGGTATTTTCTTTGGAATTTTATTTTATATATGGTCTTCTGTTACATGTCTTCAACTTTTGTAGTAAGAAAAAAAGCTAGCCAGACACACACACACACACACACACACACACACACACACACACACACACACACACACACACACACACACACACATGATGTATTTTTTAGATTATAGATAGGTAGATACAGAGATAGATAGATAGGTAATCAGATAAGGTTTTCTCATTGGTTTACATTTATTCTTAACAAATAAAATATTTTACCTCATTTCCATTATACAGTCAGATATTTGTGGTATCTGGAGGCACTGCATATCACTGTTGTTCATATGGCCTATATAAGCCTAGTCATGCAATTCAACCCATCTGTGCCCTATGTATGATAGATATGTATTAGGAGATGGTATCTTAGTTGGGAAGTTTCTAGAGGTTATGTTGGGGTTGGTATGTTACTTTGGACATTACTGTCTGCCTTCATCTATGAGAGACATGGGGGCCAGACCTGGGACAAATTTCCGATTTTTCATCAATTGGTCAAGGTTACACCTAAATAGGGTTAGGGATGGACTTTTCTTCACATGGATGGATAGCCTATTGAAGAGCAAGGTGATCTCTGAGACATGTATCTGTCTTTCCAACATACCTTATTTAAGTCAAAAGCATATGTTAAATCCTTGGATCTAATGGTTCGGATGCTGTTCATTTTGCAGGTGTGCAAAAAGTCCTTCAGTGTTGGATCTGTGGATGCCTTGTATGACAGGTAAAGATCACTTCTCAATAACCTATAGGAGACTGAGTAAAGAGATAGGGATTTAAGGCAATCCATATAGGACAATGTGGTTATATCTTGGATTCTCCTGGTAAGGAACCTTTGTGGGTATTTCAACTGTTGCCAATGTCTGGTCAAGTACATGCTGAAGGGGGACATTATACTAAATGATAGCTCAGATAAGGTCCAAATAAAGTAGCACTATGACTTCCTTGGACCTGGATGCCATGCCCTTAATTATAAGTTGGAGACATAGAATGATGTTCTTACTATCCTGGCCACATGTATGTCAAAGGCCAGATTACTGTCTACCTAGGTTCCAAAAATCCCTGACAACTGGGTCAGTTCCTAGGGATGTCTTATCAATGAGGAATTAGTTTGGGTGGCACTTTTACAAAAGGCACTATAATGCATTTCTTGACATTGAGTTTTAATTTGTGACTTTGGCACCAGTCATTTTTTCTATTTTACACCTTCTTTTAAGATGTTTCATTAATTTTGATCGGTTGGTATAGGGACATGCAAATATAGATAAAATAAAGTTTGAAAAAATGGTGCACACAGTGGAGGTTATAACATAGATGGTTATAGCTTTTTATAGTAACTTTTGCAAAAACATCAGTTCAGGATGGGGCTACGTCTCCATACTGCAATTGTTATATTATGTGATGTTTTTCTACCTGGGCCTCCACAGAAAAGGATTTTTTTGCTCAGCTAGTATTTTCAGATCAACAAATGGAAATAAATAAGTAATAATACATCTGTATGTATGTAGATTCTCCAGAAATACAGTATTTGAGGGAATCTCCCTGAAGCATCTGCTCCTGGAATGTGTTTGCCTTTGTGTGATGTTGTAGTAGTGTAAGCTTTCTCCTTTATAGCATGTTTTCTGTTTACTCTGAGGTTTGTGTGATCATGAAGTGAGTGTACATAAATAGGGATGGGGGAGGGGCAAATTACCCACAGGGATAATGTAAGGTACCTGACATCTTTAAAAAAAAATGTTTCAGTGATTTTTCCCTTTTCACGCATTGAAAGACCCCTCAGATAGCCTCATTTGGGCAACTGTAGTGGCTGTGTTAGAACAGGTTCAGCAAAGCAGAATCCATCTTCAGGAATGTATAGCTTACTAATATGCAATTGCTTATCTGTTTACATGGAAAATCCCAAATTCAGCTGCCATTTGCTATGTACATAACTTTCTCTGCTTCCTGAATTTCCTCACAGGATGTGTTTGTTCTGTTAGATATCTAGTGATTGTGCTCTGGTCCAGACACGAATGATATCTAATGGAGTTATAGCCTCCTAGAGCTATAATACCTCATCCAGAATTACTTAATGGGCCAAGAGAACTTACAACACAGAAGTCACACTCATGAATGGAGACTGCCTGATGTAAGTTACTTTTATTCGGTAAATAATGTAACTGCAATGCAAAGTTTATTCTGGGAAATAACACAATATTTGTGATACATATAGGGGCATTCCTAATTACAATTATCTATTAATTTGTTAAGGTGCACACAGTTCTGACAGATATTCCTTGTTCATCTATGTGTTTCCATATTATTATGTAATTATGAATCCTTACATTCTTCATTAGTTCTTCAATTCTTTGCCAGATAACATGATACTTCACTTACTTGCTTTAACAATTCCATGAATGTCACTTGATAATAAATGTAAGATATTAAGTTTATTAAATATATTAAAACTATAAACCCACAACTGATATTTCTGCAAGGGACACATTTTTTAATTGAAGACCTTAAATTACTCAGCTTCAATGGCTATACAGTATTAACAAGTTCATCACATAAAAAAAAACAAGAGGGGGTAATGATTTTATGGAAA
The DNA here is from genome assembly GCF_019279795.1 of Protopterus annectens. Classification (NCBI taxonomy): domain Eukaryota; kingdom Metazoa; phylum Chordata; order Ceratodontiformes; family Protopteridae; genus Protopterus; species Protopterus annectens. The sequence continues at coordinate 230,332,191 of NC_056726.1, read as the reverse complement.
AAGTCTATCATTATGCCAAAAATAATAAGCTCATAAGAAGATAAATTGGGTCTATATTAGAACACAGAACTTTCAAAATTTCGAGTGTTCTAATATCGAACCCTATTAATCGAAAATTTAAAACATCGAACATACAGAACAGCAAATTTTTTCCTAAGGAAAAAATTTGCTGTTCCAGAACACATACACACAACACAAGCACACCAAACAAACAGCAATCCACACAAATACACCTAAACTCTTACACCAAACCCTACACTAAACTATACATACACCACTAACTATCCACTTACCTTAACCCAAACCCTAACCCTAAGGTCCGTCACTATAGCACAATCACCTCACCCGCGCCCTAACCCTAACTCACCTACCCCGCCCTAACCCTTACGTCCACACAAACACACACTTACCTGACCCACGCCCTAACCCTAACTCACCTAACACGCCCTAACCCTCACATCCACGTAATTGCACACTTACCTGAACCCGACCCGTAACTTTCCACCACAGCGCTGAAAATACCGAAGCAACAGAAATGGACAACCAAATTCTTTCCCTAGGAAAAAAAATTGGTTTTCTGTTTCTTCGATATTTTCAGCATTTGCTGAAAATGGCAGCATTTGCTGAAAATGGGTTGATATTAGAACACTCTAAATTTTGAGCATTCGGTGTTCTAATATAGACCCGATAAATCTGGGATGCTTTGTATGTCAACTATCTCAATAAATGGTCAACTGTATGCTTTTAGTACCTTTTATTAGATACCTGGGTTGAGTGCAAGTATAGTTAAACAACAGAAGAAGTAATCCAGCACTCCAAAGGGAACTTGATAATGGCTGGGGATTTCAAATGTATACTAGATGATAAAGACACTGACTCTATAAATATCAAAAGAAAAACTACAACATCAAAAACACTAGCAGAATTTGTTAAACTATATAATCCTAAAGATGTTAATGAATATGCAAAGTTTCTCTGCATTATATATTTTTTCACATGGGTATAACACACACTGAAGAATAGACAGAGTATATATATAACAAAGGAAATAACCATTTTTGACACAGGTGTAACACACACTCAAGAATAGATAGAGTATATATAACAAAGGAAATAACCACTTTTCTTAGAAATGTTAAAGTAATCTCTTGTCCATTAACAGACCACAATGCAATTACATTTGAAGTAGAAGTTCATAACAAATAAAAGGTGATAATCACTAGAATACAATCCTCTATAATGAATCTAAAAGAATTTAAAGAATTTTATATAAACGAATTACAACAATTTCTTGAATTAAACATAAATTAAGACACTTCGGAAATCTATATATGGGATGCATTAAAAGCATATGTATATGGAAGAACACTAACTTGGTAGAAAAATAAAAGGAAGCAATGGGGCAAGCAATTAACTGAACTTAAAAAGGGAATAGATATTATTAAACTTAATATACAAAAATGACATTATCAATTAGCTAATGATTTAGCAATGAAAAATAAAGAATATACTGAAATATTGCATCATAAAATAATAACATTAGAAAAAAAAATTACGTATTTCTTATTCAATTAATCCAAAGAATCAAAAGAAAATAGCAAATAGAACTAAGAACATTATTAAAATGAATCAAATAAAAGAAATATATAATCTCAACATTAATAAGAAAGTTACAGACTTAAACAGCATATACTAGAAACATTTCAGTCACACTATCAAAAAATGAATACTAGCAACATAGAGATGAAATTGAAAGAAACAATTAGAAACTTCCTTCAGACAAATATAAACCTCAAGATATAGGAACAACAGAGTAGACACATTGTCAAGTAAATAACAATGTCTGAGTTGCAGAATCAAATTAAAAAACTGAAACCCAATAAAGCATCAGGAAATGACAACATAACACCAGAGATGTATAGGTTATTGCCCAAACAAGCTAAACAGATATTGTTGAAGTTTTTTAACCAGGTTAAATAAGGAATATTGGTTACACCTTCTTGGAAATATAGCTTAATCTCACCTATTCTGAAATCTGAAAAAATGCCTCAGAATGTTCTTCCTATCGGCCCATTTCATTGTTAAATGTAGATTACAAAATGTCTATGGCAATACATACAGAGAGAATTAAACATATATTACCATCATTAATTGAGCACAATCAGACAGGTTTCATAAAAGATAGAAACACCTATGATAATATTAAAAAAATTCTTGCCTTGATAGATTATGTTGATTTAAATAAGAGAGACATGACTCTGTTGAGTCTAGACATCAATAGCACCTTTGATTCAATAGACTGGAATTATTTACTGGTGGTACTAAAAGAATATGTTTTTTTCACAACAATTCACATTCTTAATTAAAACACTATATGAAAATTATCTTGCCTGTGTTAAGATTGGGTCATATCTCTCTACTTCTATAACTATTAGAAAAGGAACTAAGCAAGGATGCCCACGTTCACCTTTACTGTTTGCATTAGCAATTGAGCCTTTTGCTAACTATGTTAGAATGAACACAAATATTAAAGGCATAATAATTGGGAATAACTTAGTAATGGGAATACAGTTATTTGTTGATGACATCCCGTTGACAATATCTGATAAAGATAAATCATTAACTGAATTATTCCAAACCATGAACTTCTTTCAGCTATTTCTGGTCTTGTATTTAATAAAATCAAAACTAAAATTTTATTCTTCTTCTTAAAACTAAAATTTTATTAATTAACTCAAATAAAAGGGAATTAAATAATGACTTTGTTAAGTACTTAGTGCCTGATAATAAAATTAAATACCTAGGGGTCTTACTAACTAGCAACACTAGAGAAACAAATATTAACTATATTCATATACTAGTCAAATAAAATCATTAATGCAGAAATAGAATAAGATGTTTTATACAATGAAAGGTTGCATATAATTAAATCAATCATTTTCCCAAAAGTGTTATATACAATCCTTTCCATCCCTCCTACGAAGAAAATTATACAGTAATACAATAAAATGATGCTGAATTTACTTTGGTTTAGCAATAAGCCTAGAATTGCGCATAACATTTTAAAAGGTTGGGAGAAGGGTTAATCTACCAGATATAGAGATTTATTTATCAGCATGTATTACTAAAACATTTACTCTATGGCTGAACTCAACCTATACAGTCAAATGGAAAGCAATACATGAATCTATATGTAATATCATTAGTAACTCAGCCCATAAACAATATAATATAAATCCAACAAAAGTCTTTAATAATGTGATAAGTGATAACATAATATTTAAAAAGTATAAAAACAAAGTACATAATTGTTACTGAAACAATAATACTATTTATAGCTGGGTTTATGTTTATATATTTCTAAAGACATGTTTTTTATATTGCAAACTGCAATTGCTAAGCATCTGGTTGGGTTTGTTCGTTCTGATTTCTGTTTATATACTTGGTGGCCTTGTAGTTGCCCGCCCCTACTGTAAATTTGATCTGGGACACTTCTCCCAGTCTAGCGTCATTGCCTCATTCTACCTAATCCAGGGAGAACATTTGAGAAGGGCAACCCAGTTAGTTTCTGCTCCTCCTTTCCCATTTCCACTTTACAAAAAAAAAAAAATTCTAAGCTTGTTTCCTACCTTTCCTTTGTCTAATCCAGATACAGATTTGCTGTATCCAGGACTGTTTGTAAGCTTCTGAGCCCCCAAGCCTTTGTGTTGGCGGGAAGCCTCCTAGCTTAATTTTCTTTCTTAGAACTAGCCAGTTTTCTAGTTTCAGCAGTAAAATCTGTTTCTTTGAGCTCAGCACTTGTTCAAAACTCATTGTAAGCACTAAATAAGCTACAAATTACTACAGCACTCAACTTTCCTTACTTGTCTAGAGGAAAACAGTTTTTAGTACTTAATAAATAAGCACCTATCCAGGCATGTCTATGCTCCATGTGTTTTCTCCAGTTTACCTGATGAATCTGGGCATCTTGGGGCAATGCAGCAATTGCCTCATGTACACAGACAACCCTCTCCTCCTACCACCTAACACTACAAACTGTGAGAGATGCACTACAGTAGCCAAACTGGAAGCAAATCTCTCTTCACCCAAGACTGGAGTAGACAGTCAAGAGGAGAAGGTAAACCCTTGCACCACACCACACTCATCACATAGTCCCTCAAAGCCTACACCACCAAAACACACACATAGAAACACAAAACACACACATACAGTCACAGAGGCTCTCAAAAAAAAAATCTACCCAAGCAACAGGGACCTCCAAAGCAGAAACACAAGCAACATCCACTCCCCAACACAACCCAAATGACACATAGCCCACAAACTCAGTGTGCCACTCAACCACAGCCCATAAGGCATAACAACGCACCCAATACTCTAGTCATAGGTGAATCTATATTCTGGTACACTGATGTTCAATTCACCAGGCTAAACAAGGAGAAAGTTACTGTCAGCTGCCTGTCAGGTGCCAGGATCCACCACATAATGCATGAACTCAGGTCACTCCACAACAAGTACAAATATGATTCTGTCATTGTCCATGTTGGTGTGATTGACCTGAGACATACCTCCTGGACTACCTGAAAAGTGACATGGAGGAGCTGTCCAATCTTGTAACCCAGGCAGGTATAACCCTAGCCCTGAGGAGCATCCTGCCATCATCGAGAAAGATACCACAGTACAAGGACAAAATGATTGACTTCAACAATTGGCTAAGCTTCTGGTGTCATTCTAAGGGGATCCAGTATCTGTCTGCCTGGGATGACATGATCGACAGACCACGATGCTTTGCCAGAGATGGCCTGCACCTGTCGCCCTTCGGATTCTGGATACTGGCTAAGGCTCTTGCCACCTCTATAGTGCCTTTTTTAGGCAAGATTCAAATGACAAATTCACAACTGTAACAGGTACAAGCAAGCAAAATCTGAGGGTAATGCTACTTAATGCTAGAAGTCTAAACCTCAAAATGCACTCACTCGAGGCACTCCTTAAAATGGAGAACATTGATATCTGCGCAGTGACAGAGACCTGGTTCAAGACTCCAGAGAGCACCCCTGCATTACCAGGCTATAATTCATACCACACCTTTCGGCCACCTAACCTGGACCGAAGAACTAAAGGTGGAGGCATGTCCATAGTCATTAAAAATATCCAAATCTCCAGGCTAGTTGCTCCGCATAATGCATCTGAGATTATCCAAGTGCAGCTAACTCTGGGCAAGACCACAATCCAAATTGTAGCTTGCTACAGATCCCCCACCATGACCCAGGATTCCCACTCCTCATTTCTTGATACACTGGAAAATATTAGAGTACAACGTAACACCCTAATAATGGGCAATTTCAACTACCCCACCATTAACTGGGAAAACTACTCATGTACCTATTCTTGTGCTCAACGTTTTTTGGAATTCATAAATTCCAAAGCCTTGTATCAACTTAACCACACCCCCACCAGGGGCAGCAATATCCTAGACCTGGTCAATACCAACATGGGCAACCAGTGTTCCACACCAGAGGTCAATTCCTTGCTGGTCAGATCTGACCACAAGCAAATCACCCTAGACATCACATCTCACCCCCACCCTCCATTAGGGAAACCACCGTAAAAAATTTCTCCAAAGCCAACTTCACGCTTCTTAAGACAAAAGTGGCAAACTTCATGACACCCATGCTGACGGACAATAGAGGCACGACTGCTGAATCCTATACAATTGCACTTTATAAGCACTTACATAAATGCATGGATCGTGCAATCCCTAACAGAACCAAGATGTTATCCTCCAAAAAAAGGAAACCAATCTGGTGGTCCTCTGCCATAAACAAACTCTACACCAGAAGAAAGAAACTGTTGCAAAAAAGAGCAACATCCCATGATTGGAGAAACTCCATGGTCAGCCTCACTAAGAAGCTGAGATCCCTCATAAAATCCTCCAAAACTAGTTACGAAAACAAAATTGCCACTGATTCTAAAGACAAGCAAAAAGCATTCTATAGCTATGTCAAGAATCTCAATGGCAACACTCAGATCTGCTCTGAGTTACAGCACAATGGCACTAAATAAACAGAACCAACTGATATTGCCAACATCCTGACAGATAGGTTCAGTGCTAACTTTACCCCTCTTTCATCCCCTAAAGGTCCCATCTCTATACCGAAGAATGCAAAGTTCCTGTAATCACAGCTGCATAGGTGAAAAACACACTCTCTAAAGCCAAGAACACAGCATCCATGGGACCTGACAACATCACAGACTGCATTCTACATGAACTACAGAAAGAACTGGCACTCCACCTAAGTACCATGTTCAATCATAGCCTCACCTCAGGCTTTGTGCCCACTGAATGGTGCACAGCAATGGTTATCCGACTCCACAAAGGGAGAGCCACCACGGATCCCGGGAACTACTGCTCCATTAGCCTGACAAGTCTGGTCTGCAAGGCCATGGAATATATCATCATGTAACTTATAAACAATGACATTGGTAATCTCCAAACTCTGGACCTTACCCAGTTTGGGTTTGTAAAAGGCAGATCATGTCTCCCAAACCTGATAGACTTCTTTGAAGTGGTCACCAAAGCTGTAGATGAGGGTAAGGTGGTTCACACAGCCTATCTAAATTTGCCAAGGCTTTCAACACCATCCCCCCACTCTGGAATTATAGATAAACTCACTAAACTAGGTATAAATCCCTATGTCACAAGATGGGTTGCCAACTGGATCAATGGCAGAACCCATACTGTGAATGTAGCAGACTCTAAATCCAACTTCAGACCAGTGACAAGTGGAGTACCACAAGGTTCAGTCCTAGGTCCTCTCCTGTTTGGTATCTACTTCTCTGAAGTACAGGCTAACACAGAAGGTCTTTGGCTAACAACATTCGCAGATGACTGCAAACTAGGAGCCATAATCAAAACTCCTAATGATGTGGACATCCTACAAAAGGGCCTCACTGAGACAGATGCCTGGTGTCAAAGCCATGGCCTCAAGCTCAATGCCAAAAAGTGCATTGCCATTCCTTTTGGTAAAAATTCTGTACCCATGAACTACCACATAGGCGGTAGTCGACTTAACACTGAAAGTGTGATAATAGATCTTGGGACACAGATGGACAGTAGTCTCTCCTTTGATAATCAAATTGCCACAGTAGTCAGGAAGTCCTTCTACGTGGCACACCTCATCACAAAAGGTTTCTCATCCAGGAAAAAATGGTTATTGTTCCCCTCTACTCATCACTCATTAAACCCATTATAGAGTACAATGCCCTTTTTGGTATGTACCTCACAAGACATCTACAACAACCGGAAAGGCCACAGAAATACCTCATAAAGAGGATTACTGGACTCAGACAGATGCCCTACTCAGACTGTCTCAAAAAACTCCGGCTTTACTCTGTCGCATATCACCTACTCAGAGGCGATCTCTGTCTAACATACAAAGCTATGTCAAACCCAGAGCTGTTGGACATGCTCCACTTAAAGAAATCCCAATCCCTCTGAGCTACACACTCTAGGGACCTAAACCTTGTCACCACAATAAACAGAACATGCTGGAGGGATAGATTCCTGTTCCAGAGACTTCCCATACTCTGGAACAAACTACCTATCTATATCAAACAAAGCTCCGCATTAGCACTCTTCAAGTAAAATCTTGATGATTGGATGGGAGATAGGAAATTCACCCCAGGAATCACTTCTGTGTTTCTGCTTGACAGGGGCACAGCAAAATAATTTTCTTGGGTGGCAAAAGCCAGGGTACCATTTGGTTAGGCTTATATAGGCCCTAGGGCCAATAGCCTAGTACCTACCTATGAACATCCTATAGCTTGTACACAAGAATGTATAACTACTTTGATTCAAATGTAATTAAAGAGCTTAAAGAAAAAGAAGTGATTTCTTGGTATCAAGTACTCAATGGCAATACATTACACAGACTAGATCAAATCAAAAGGAAATTGAGTTAGATGATAAATTGTGGCTACCAATACAACAAATAAGACAGTACATCACAAATAAGCTGCAATTGATGACACCAACTTAAAAACAATATTTCTAAGTTCATAGATCTTGTGATACTTTTAATAAATAATACTTATAAAGGAAAAGGACATTGATCCAAAATTCATAAGACACTTAAAGAAATAAAGAACTATACCAATAATAGTTATCAGAATTATTATAATCAGGTTAATCAAAAGGATCCTGATAAAAATGAAAAATAAATGATCCTTTTATCACCAAGCCTTACCACCAAGTCAGTTCAGCTGAAACTATATGCATTGAAATTCCTACATAGATCCTTTCTAACCCCTCATAGATTAGGACTAATATGTAAGAAACATATTAATTGTTGGAGATGTAAAATACATACAAAAGCAGATTGGGAAAACATGTTTTTTGATTGTCATTCACTGAATAAATACTGGTTTAAAATTAATTATTTCTTTCAAACAATTTTTAATGATACTTTTTGGTTAACCAAGTCATTAGTTTTGTTTACTGTACCCATACCACAATGTGTCCCAAAAGTAAAACATCATTTACTGTGGACATTTCTTGCCATTGCATGTAAAGCAATAACAAGTTACTGGAAGAATAAAGCACCACCAACTTTTCAAGATTTCAAGAAAATCACAGTCTTCGTGTCTCAAATGGAAGTAGCAACTATAAAGAAAAGAACTGATAAGACAACATCATACATCATTTATTGTCAGAAAGTTGATGAAATATTGGGCAACAGCATCTTAATACAAACTGCATATTGTATATAAATGTGTGATGTTATAGATTGTATAATTAGGCAATTGTATATAATTTATTTTGTAAATAGTTGACTAGTTGATTATGTTATATTATTTTATGTTTCACTATTTATGGTTCAATCTATTTGAAGATATGGAAAAAAATTTAATAAAAATTTCTTTGAGTTAAAAAAAAGTCCTATTTTACGCTCCTTAGAGGTCAATTCTGGAATTGTTCCAAGTCAAAAGAGAAAACTAAATGTTGGATCTCAACCACCAGAAAATTTTATTTAAAAATTATTTAACACACATAAAGCTTTTGGGATAAACTCTTCATCAGTTGGCTGTTGAGATCTAGCATTTAGTTTTCTCGTTTGGATCTTTGTGATTTGCTGTTATCTCTATTTTCCGGTCCCATTCCTTTTGATTGTTACTGTTCCAAGTCAAAGCTATTATTTTTACTCCTTTTTGTTTCCAAATCACTTGTAATATTTTAAGACCCAACAGAGGAACAGCTGCTCAGTGTATAAAATAGTTTTATTCACACATAGGTTAAGTGCATAGACCTGATGTCTTTACTGCAGCCAGATATATTGGGAAGTTCATGAAAAGAACAGTGTGGTAGTTTGTCAGCTACAACCCACTCTATAACAAGAGAAAATAGTCTTAAATCATTTGACAGAGCTAAAACTCTTCATAACAAAAACTGCATCACGAATATCAATAAGAAACTTGAAGCTGCTATCATGGGTAGTAATGCAAATTATGAACATAAATCAGCAACTGAAGCAAAGAATAACTATCAGTCCTCCTTTAGTTATATTAGGAAACCAAGAAATAACACCCATCAACCTTGTAAACTTATACAAAAGGACAGCACTCACTCAGATCCAGTAGATATAGTAAATATATTAGGAAATTTAATAGAAAGTTTAGCACTAAAATAATTATCTTAATTCCAATAATTGCTGAATTCCTTACACTTCCTAAGAAACACATGCTGAAAGTACTCTGTATGACCAAAATACTACTTCCATGAGACCTAAAAATGTACTTGGATGTCGAGTAAATATCACCAGACATCCTTGTGTAGCCGCTAGTTAATTTTTTAACATGAGCTTAAATACCGGCTTGTATGGCCAACTAAGTTGGTGATGGCCCTCCAAAAATGTAGCCACACCACAGATAAAAAGTATCATATCTGACCACATAAAGTATTAAGTTAAAAGCTTCATTAGGCTAGACCCACATAAGATTGGTTTTATGAAAGGGAAATCTGTCTTACTTAGTTTAGGCAAGCTGTTCAAAAGGAGTACAGAGAATGTCGACCATGATCATTCTGTTCACATTACTTATTTGGATCTAGCCCAAGCATTTGATGTTGATGTTGTGCCTCATGTTGGGAGTGTTAATAAGTTACGTGCCTTAAGCTAAAGGGGAAGGCAGAACCCAGTGAAACCAAATAGTTAAAATGATGGGCACCTCATCAGAAAGCAGGAAGATAATCAATGGCATGTCCCAGGGATCAGTCAGGGACTCCTTCTTTTGGCATCTATTTCTCCAGTTTCCAGATTTTTTGTGAACTCAGTTCACAAGTGACAGCAAACTAAATATTATTGCCAAATTTACCTCTGATACCCATTCATTACAAGAAGAACTAATCCTAGTAAACAAGTGTTATATGGAAAAGGGCTAAAATTAAATGTGAAGAAGTATAATATTATTACATTTGGTAAATAATTTTCTGTTCAGTATAACCAAAGCCCAACCTCAGTTTGGTAATGTAGTGAGGGATCTTGGAACCTGGATCGATAATGCCTTTTTTTTCGACAACCATGTAAAAACAGAAGTAAGAAATCATTCAATTTAGCAGAATTTTATAGATATATCACTGAGGTCAGAAAATGGTATCATTCCTCCAAATGCAGATCTTGAAGGATGTGTTTTCTAGACTTCCTAAGTGAAAATGCCTCAGAAATTTTTAGGTAAGAAGATTGTTAGCATACATTCCCTGACCTGCCATAAAAGGCTTGAAGCATTATCCCTTTACTTGATTTCTTATAGGCTCTTACACGGTGATCTGTTATTTCAATTTCACTCCAATAGGAATCCAGTCCTTCTTGACTCTTTATATATTTTCAACTTGAATAGTTCCACTAATACCAGAAACAGAAACCTAAATCTCCACTAATACATAAACAAATTTACTAGAGAGACAAATTATTCAATGCCTACGATACTTCTGAAACAGACTTCTACAATCTAAGCAAAATTACATCCTAGCATCCTTTAAACTAAACCTGCATGATGTGTGCCCATAAAGTTACTCTGGCACTGATTTACTTTGCCCTTCTTGAGAATGGGGGTACAGCATGAGGGTGGGTATTGGCTGGGTGCCAATGGTCTTGAGATTCAATTGATCATGTGACCTAATACATACACTTTTTTTATCAGCACTTGAACCATTGACCCAGTTCATAGGCATGGAAGTTATTGTATCCCTCTATTCATTTTCTCACCCTCCCTCTTTTTATTTCTCTCTAACTATTATGTTACTTTTTAGCCTCATTTCAGCTTTAATCGTATTGTGACTCCACTGACAGCTGCATGCATCTTTTCTCTTCCATTGTCTACTAGTCACTAGAGCTGGATCATGGTCAAATGGAGTCCTGGGCAGTGTAATGGATCTGGATCTGGCTCTCAGATACTCAGCCCCCAAGCCCCCCATACACATCTGCCATGCAACAGTTTTAGTGCCCCTTTACTTGGCTATTTCTCCCCAGTTACCATAAACACCATTCAAACCATGCAGTGTAGATACTATTTTTTGCTTTACTTCTACAATGATTACAAATAGTTGGATTTAATTTAAAACTTTTATTTTAAATTTTATAGCACAAACACTGATAGACATTTGCTAAACAAAGCAATACAGTCTCACAATGAAAACAGACTTAACATTAAAACTTCTCTACCCTTGAAACTCACATTTGTGGAAATGGCATTGAAACCCACATTCAAAGAAATGCATGTGGCCAGTGGAGGACCAAGTTTCCTTCTGGGCTGCTTTCAAATCATAGGCCCCTTCCACACATTTTTATGACCATGTAAACAGGCGTGATTTCTTTGATTTATTAAATTATAATCCTTGTATAATATAGCACCACTTGTTAGAGTGTGTTTTAAATTTGTAGTTTAGAACATTTTTCCAGTAAGCAATGAAACAAAATGTATGAACCAACAATAATGACAAAACTGCCCAGTTTAAAACATTTCAACAATAAAAGGCCACTCAGACGTCTGTCATTACAATCCACCAATATCAGTCAATATGCACAATCTCTGCAGAAGTAAACGTCAATTGAATAATTCTACATTAAAGAGATCTGTAACTAATGAAGAGGTTGCTCCTACCGACCAACTTTATATTTCAGTGTTTCATCTACAAATTCAGTGCCTGCTGCTCTTGAAGAATAAATTGCCAATGTTACATTTTTACATTTAAGAAAATAAGGTAAGCTGATAACATTGCAATAGGGAATGAATGGCAAACTGATAACAGGTTGATAGTTACTATGCACCTCATCTAGAGGAGGACATACTCAGGCCTGCAGCACCCCACCCCCTTAAGACACAACATAGTATCAGCAATCCATCTTCATGCTGTGGGAGTAGAACCCACCACTTTCTGCATCAAGAGGAAATATGCTACCTGCTGTGGTACTAACAATACTTGTCAATTTTTTTCCATTTACTTCAATGTAGTGCAGTCTCGGAGTTGGTATATTTAAGTAGCGGGGTGTGGGGGGGTGCAGGGGGGCTTGCCTACACTTGTTAGTTTTTTTTTGTTTGTTTTTTTTTTTTTTTTACGAACATTTGAATATTTAACAATTTGATCACTAAAGGTCGACCTTTAGTGGTTCGAACAGTTAAATGTTCGATGTTCTAATATAGACCCCTTTAGAATAGTAACTAGAGGTTGATGATCAGTTTCAATCTGAATAGCTTGACCATAAATATAATCATGCAACTTGGAACATGTAAATAGTATTACCTAAAGTTCCTTCTCAGTTTGCGCATATTGCATCTCAGTTTGGGTTAGTGTTCTAGATGCATAGGCTACTGGTCTGCCCTCTTGAAGTATAACTGCACCTAAACCAAATTTGGAGCATCACAGGAAGGAGTAACTGTTTTGTTCACATCATAGTATCTTAATGTAGGTGGAGTGGCACTTTTCTGCTTGAGGTCTTCAAATATCTTCTGGTGCTGTTCCAACCATGACCATGCAACATTTTTGCATGTGAGCTCTCTTAAAGTTGTTGTCAACTCACTGAAGTCGCGTACAAATTTATCTAAATAGTTGACCATGCCGAGTAAATGCTGTAAAGCTTGTACATTATCTGGTGCTGACATTTCAAGAATAGCTGCTTGTTTGGTCGGGTCTGGCCTCAAGCCTGTACTCGTAAACAAATGACCTATGTACGTAACTTCTGAAAGTCTGAATTTGCACTTCAGAGGCTTAAGCTTCAAGTTTATGTCATGTGCTCTGTGTAGAACTTTCTTGAGATTTCTGTCATGCTCTGCTTCACCATTACCTCCAACCAATAGATCATCTACTATTATGGTGCAAGGATAACATGAAAAAATCTGTTCAATTGCATGCTAAAAATCTTCACTTGCAGAATTTATTCCAAATGGCATCCTTAGGCATCCGTATCTGCCAAACAGAGTACTGAAAGTAGTTAGAAATGAGGATTTCTGATCCAGCATCACTTGCTAAGACAAACTCTTTCATCCAAAACAGAAAATACAGTGGCATTTGGTATTAGAGCTGCAACCTCTTTGACTGTGCGCATTGGACGATACTGTCTCTTTAATGCTTTGTTCAAATCTCTTGGATCAATGCATATTCTGATTTTGTCTGAGCCTTTTTTGTGAGCAGCTACGATGGATGACGCCCATTCAGTTGGTTCTGTGACTGGACAGATCACTCCTTGCTGCACCATTTTATTCAGTTGGGCCTTCAAGTTATCTTGCAGTTATTGGAACTCTTCTTGCTGGTCTGACTACTGAAGTGACCTCTGGGTCTAACTTTATGGAATACACAACTGGAAGTTTGCCTAACTAGTCATCGAAAACATCAGCATAAATGGCTTCTTGTTCCATTTGCTGAGTCACTTTCTAGTAGAGTGCCTCTCATGCCTTGTTCTTTACTATTACAGCTGCATTCTTAAGTCACTTTGTTAGCCAACCAGTGTTTCTTCTTTCCCTGCTCTGTCTTTTCTATCTCCCATCTTCCTGCACCTGGATTTATGCTTTGTAATACCAGCTTTTCTTCTATACCTCATTCCCATACCTGGCTAGGCTGCCTATCTGTTCTATAGTCTTCATACAAGTAGTTTTAAGAAGTTGCTAGAGCACGGAGTATTTCCTTGAATCATTGTGGTTTGATTATAGTCAACATCTAGACTTTTCTCTATTCTGTTGACCTTATAACCTTTTCTGACCTCTGCTTGAAGCTGCTTATGCAGTGAGGTTACAGTTTCACTGGGGATTACTTTGGAATTTTTGATTCTATCCCAGTGCCCTTTGCTTATTACGGTAAGTCAATATGAGTTGCACATTGATTACACTTACATGTGATATAGTGACTGTCTGTTTTTGTACTCCATTCACCACTTTCTAGCCATTTGCCAGACATGGGATTAGAATAGCTTCTACTTATTTCATTCTTTCTTTCTGTTTTCCAACTACCCCTCCATCAGCTGGAAAAACTACTCATGCACCAATGCAGTGGCCCAAAGCTTCCTGGAATTCATCAATTCCAATGCACTGGACCAGCTCATTCTTACCCCCACTAGAGGAAGCAACATCCTTGACCTGGTTATTACTAACATGGGCAACTACTGCTCTACACCAATAGTCAATTCCTCCCTGGTTAGATCCGACCACAAACTAATCACCATGGAAATCCCTATCTCAACCACACCCTCCGCAAAGGTATCCACCATGAAAAAATCTCCAAAGCTGACTTTGGGCTCCTAAAACAGAGGTGGCTAACTTCATAGCACCCTTGCCAGTGGAAAATAGATGCATAACTGCCAAATCATACACCAGTGCACTTACAAACATGTACATAAATGCATGGATCTAGCCATACCCAACAAAAAAAAGGAAGCCAGTCTGGTGGTCCTTTGCCATTAATAAACTCTACAATAAAAGGAATAAACTGTTGCAGAAAAAGGTGAAGTCCCAAGACTGGAATAACTCCCTTATTAGCCTTAACAAAAAGTTGACATCCCTCATCAAATCCTCTAAAGCCAGCTATGAAGGCAGAATTGCGGCAGATACTAAAAACAATCATGAAGCCTTCTATAGCTATATCAAGAACTTCCACAGCAATACCCAGATTTGCTCTGAGGTACTGCACAACTCCTATACTCAGCCAACAGATATTGCCAACATACTGGCCGACAGACTCAATGCCAACTTTACCCCTCTCTCCTCCCCAAAGGACCAATCTCAATACTGGAAGGCCCCAGCGCCCAACATTACTGAAGCATAGGTTAAAGCTGCACTGTTTAAGGCCAAAAAAACAGCTTCCATGGGACTCAACAATATCCCTGGCTGTGCTCTACATGAATTATAAAGTGAACTGGCACCACATCTGTGTGCTTTGTTCACTCGACACTCACAGACTCACCTCAGTCTTTGTCCCTACCAAATGGCGCACTGCTACAGTCATCCCTCTCCATAAAGGAGAGCGACTACAGACACTGGAAATTATCACCCCATTAGCCTGATGAGTCTGATATGTAAGGCTATGGAGTGCATCATCATGGACCTAAGTAACAAGGATATAGAGAATCTCCACGCAATTTGAATTTATGTGAAAGATAGATCATGCCTGCTCAACCTGGTTGGCTTCTTTGGGTCAATAACCAGAGCGGTGGAAGAAGGTAAGGCAGTTCGTACAGCCTACCTCGATCTGGCCAAGGCCTTTGATACCATTCCTCACTCAGGAATTATTGATAAACTGAGCAAACTAGTCTTCAACCCTTATATCATTAGGAGAGTCACAAATTGGTTCACAGGTAGAACCCACAGTGTGAATGTAGTGGACTCCCAAGTCTGACTGCTGACCAGTCATGAGTTGAGTCCCACAGGGATTGGCCCTGGGTCCTCTCCTGTTTGGCATCTACTTCTCAGAAGTCCAGGCTAACACTGAAGGACTCTGGCTGACTATATTTGCAGACAACTGTAAGCTGGGAGCCATTATTATCTCCACAAGTGATGCAGACATCATACATAAAGGCATCACTGAGACTAATGATTGGAGTCGAAACCATGGTCTTAAGCTTAATGCCAAAAAATGCATTGTCATCCACGTTGGGAAAAACTCAGTTCCTACTAATTACCACATTAATGGGAGCTCACGGAACACTGAATGTGTTATAAGAGATCTGGGAACACAGGTTGACAGCAACCTCTCCTTTGACCACCACATTGCCACTGTGGTCAGAAAGTCCTTCTATGTGGCACATCTCATTACCAAGGGTTTTACATCCAGGAAGAAAGAGGTCATCATTTTTATCTACTCTTCCCTCATTAGACCAATCATAGAGTATAATGCCCCATTTGGCATGTACCTCACTAAACACCTTCAACAGCTGGAAAGGCCACAAAAGTACCTCACAAAGAGGATCCTAGGCCTTAAACACATTTCCAAAACAGAGAGACTCAAAAAACTCCAGCTATTCTCTGTCACATATCATCTACTAAGAGGTGTTTTCTGCTTGACTTACAAAGCCATGTCTGACCTAGCTCTGTTAGAAATGCTACATCTAAAGAAATCCCAATCCCTGCGCACCACACGCTCCAGAGATCTCAACCTCATTACCACAATCAACAGAACATGCTGGAGGGACAGGTTCATAACCCAGAGACTGCCCAAACTATGGAATAGACTTCCCATACATGTCAAGCAGAGCACCTCACTACCCTCTTCAAGTGAAATCTTGATGAGTGGATGGGAAATAGAACATTCACCCCAGGATCACTCCAGTGGCTTTACTTGATAGAGGCACTGGAAACTAGCAACAGGCGGCACAATGCCATGGCACTTCTATGGGCTAGGCTTGTAAAGGCCCCAGGGCCATTAGCCTAGTACATTCCTATGAACCTACCCATATGGGCTCAGGTAGTCCCCATATTTGGTTCTGTCTTGTCCTGATATGAACATTCAGGTTCCCTGATATCAGCATCAGCTCGTTTTGACCTATTTCATCTAGTAGGTCCTGTAAATCCTGTCTCAATGCACTCTTTTCATTTGTTGTTACATAAAGTCATAATGGAGAATTGTAAAAAGGGAAGTATCTCAGCATTCCATGCATAGATTGCAAAAAAAAATTGAGAGCATCCAACTGTCAGCAATAAAAGAGTGCTCACAGATGTATAAAATATATCCTGCATTGATCAGTTACATTACAGTAACCTTGAAACAGCAAAAACAACAAAAGAGGCAAACTGATACGAACACACTCTAGTTTATTGTTAGCGCTTTCATATAGCAAATGCTTATAATTCTTCAGACAGTTTTTTTTTACCCACATCTCCCTGTTTAAAAAGCATCACAATTACTTCAATGTGCCCATTTAGGACTCATTATTCAATTAAAACAAGACTGCTATTATATAACCTATTAATACTTAAAGGTAAAACTGGGAAATAAAAACATGTAACCCTACTGAACATAAAATAAACTGCTCTTGAAAAGAGCATTATATATTTATCACTCCACAATTATTACCATCTCCACAATAAAAAGAAAACATAAAAAATTGGAATTACATTTAGAACACACATCCTAATGTGAACTAAATCTCAAAAAGCCATTACCTGTGTATTTTTTGTAATAAAAATCTCATCTAGCTAATGACTTTACTTTTAATAAACATTTAATTGAACATTTTTCATTAAGACAAGGATAGGTATGTGCATCAGTCTGCAATTGCCAAATAAGCTCTCGCTCTTCTAATTTTAAGTTCCAAGGACCCCCCCCCCCCGACATTTCCAGGGACATGATCGAAGACTGTGAATTGAAAAATGTGTGACTGAAACTCAATAATATGTTTGGCCAAGGCATTCGTAATAGTATTTCTAGATACACAATATAAATGTTAATATATTCGTTGTTTAAAAGGGCGCTCTGTCTTGCCCAAGTAAAAGGCCGGACATTGGCTTCAAGTAGCTAGATATACTATGCCTTGGCTCTCACAGTTGAAACGGCCTTTTATGGTATACTTCCTACCTCTGATGGACACATGTGTCCCAACCTGGATATATTTACAATAGTGACAGCATCCACATTTAGCCATCCCTCAGTTAGGTCTAGGACCCTTCCCAGGGATTTCAAACAAGGTTTTCAAATTGTCCCCTCTTCTGTATGTCACCAAAGGACCAGTACCCAAAGTATCCATGGTAACACGATCCTCAACCATAAAATTCTAGTTGCTAACTAAGATTTTTCTTAAACTGAAGCCATCCATTGAAAATTGCGTTAGGAAACTGGTCACAAAATTGTTTCCCACTTCCCCATTTGTAGCTACACATCCTACTGGAGAAATGGATAATGATGGAATTTCTTCCATAGCAATATACCCTTTGGTCAAAAAAGGCTTAAAATGGCCAGTTTCCCTCTTATGGCTGACTTCTTTAATTAAACTATCTATAAGGGAGCTTGGATAAACACGTTTAACAAACATGCTTCTGAGATTTTCACATTCTTTAAGAAAATCTTCTTTGCTAGAGATCATTCTCAAAGCCCTAACGAGCTGCCCCTTGACTACAGCTCTCTTCTGATAAAAGGGGTGGCAACTGTCGAAATGCAAGAAAGAATTAGAACATGTAGGCTTCTTAAAAATACGTGTAGCATATCTTTTAAATGCTACATCTTTCCAGAGCAAAAAATGTCCAGAAAGCTAATAGCCTGTTCATCAAATTGGAAAGTGAATTCTAAAAAATCAGTATGTCATAATCTCAACTAATCTATGTGCATGTTCCTCATCCCCTTTGAAAATAAAGAACATATCATCCTAGTACCTCATGTACTAAACTACACTCTCCTTAAAGATAGAATGTTGGAAAATATATGTTCCCTCCCAAAATGCCATGACAGCATTAGCAAAACTAGCACCACAGGAGGAGCCCATGGCAACCCGTGATTTTTGAAGATAATATTCTTCCTTAAACATGAAGTAATTGTTATTTAACACTACCTCCAACAGTGCGATAATTAAATCAATGTCTGCCCCTTCCATTTGTTTAAAAAAAAGGAAATTGCGAACCCATTCAAGGCCTAAATCCTGGGGAATGACTGTGTATAGATCTTTAATATCCACAGTCAAAAAATTGTAAGAGAGGTCAAATTCCAATTTATTAAGACCTTCCAAAAAAGCCCAGGAATCCTTACAAATTTGTGCTTCAGATTTTAACAAAGGATTGAGCCTGGAATCAACCCATTTGGCACAAGCATAAGTAATGGACTGACGGCCATCAATAACAGGGCAGAAAGGTGGATCCAGTAGGCTTTTATGTATTTTTGGCACTCTGAAAATAACTGGAATTAATGGAGCTGGCATGGTTAGATATTGGTATGTATCAATGGAAATAGATGTATCAATAGACAAGTCACTAAGAAAAATCATAATACGTTGGTATGCCTGATTAAGTTCATTTATGGATACCCTTACGTAATTAGTGCTTGTTAACATACTATCCATTTTGCTGTTGTAACATGACTCATCCATGAACACAATTCCCCCTCCCTTATCCAGTTGCATAATGCAAATTTTTTGTGATATTATGAAAGCAATGACTTCTCTCTGAGCTTTCGTGATGTTACTGCAAAACTTGTCACAGTTGTTTGAATTATTAAGTAACACTCTAAAGTGCATTTCGCTGGCTTTCTGAAATAATGCCAGTGACCCCTGCAATGGTGGATTAAAAATGCTAGAAACAAGCTCATCAGTAACTAGGTTGTTGTTAACTCCAAACACAGCATTTAGCTTTAGTTTCCGTACATAAAATTTCAAATCACACAATGTTCTAACTATATTTACCATAGAATTGGGCACAAAATTGAAACTTTTGGATAAAAAATCCACCATATCCTGTGTGATGCCCAAGGAACAAAAATCATAAATATTAAAGTCACCTTGAGTACTATGATGGATGAAAAGTTTATTCTCCGTGATGTATTGCCCAGTTCCTTGTTCAAGGTGTATTACCTCCTCCGCCGGTTGTTCTTCTTCCTCTGTTGTTTGGGAGGATTGTTGTTGCGGTATGACTGGTTGGTGTTCCTGTTGTTCTGAAAGTGAAAATCCTGCCCATTAATGTTTTTCTTCATTTTTCTTCAACCTTGAAACAGTGACAAACCACTTTACAGCTATGCCATGATAAAGGAGAAATTATTATTCCAAGGATAAAAACTCAAAGATGGATATTCCAGGGTGACTCTTTGTCACTGCTTCTCTATTGTCTTCCCCTAAAGCCTATTAAGCTGTCTACTTAACAGGTTAGGTCACGGTTACAATTTGGTTCCCAGGCAACAACAAAGTGTAAAGATGTTTTATCTTTTGTGGATGATTTAAAACTGTAAAGTATAACTGCAAGTGGTCAAAACTTTCAAAGATAATATAAGAATGTCATTTGTCCTTGACAAATATGAAAATCAACATTTAAAGCAGGAAAGCTGCAGCACCAAGAAAATATCAATTTGGATCAGGAATGTACTATAAAGGAACTAGAGTAGGAGGTAGTTTATAAATATTTGTGAACTGATGAAAGAATGGTAGTAAAACAAGAACACCTGCAAAAAAAACCTCAGAAAGGAACATTGTAGAAGACTATGGATAGTATTCATAGTCCAGGGCTTTGCATTTTCATAGTGGTGATCCACAAAGAGTGGTGTTTTGTGGTTATACAAATCCTGGACTGTGAGCATGCATAAGAACATGTGAAGGCATTCCTGTAAACACAACCCTATGGCAAAAGCATAACATGCATAACCCACAAACGATAGGATGGCAGATACTACTCTTCTGTTAAAGGGCTTTATACGTATGTGTATGAATTCGATTCATAGAAATGAATCTGTAAGGAGCTCATTTGCATACAGAGTCTATAAACAGTCCTGAACTTATGCAAGTAAGCAGCAGTTTTCAGGGAGAATATGGAGATGCAATGGCAGGCTAGTTGGTGCTTCTACATACCAGGACATTTTTACTGAAGGGGTCACTTTGGTAAATATTTAATTTTGGTGCTTGTGCATACTTGGACATATTACTGAAGGGGTCACTAGGGTCAATGTTTCATGTTGTGCTTGTGCATACTAATGCATGTTATTGAAGGGGTCACTTAGAGAAATGTTTCATTTTAGTGCTTGTGCATACTTGGACATATTACTGAAGGGGTCACTAGGGTCAATGTTTCATGTTGTGCTTGTGCATACTAATGCATATTATTGAAGGGGTCACTTAGAGAAATGTTTCAGTTTATTACTTGTGCATACCAGGGCATGTTATTGAAGGAGTTGTTTGGGTGAATGTTTCATTTTGGTGCTTGTAAATACTACGGCATGTTACCAAAGGGCTCACTTGAGTGAATGTTACATTTTTATGTTTGTACATATGACAAAATGTTGCTGAAGGAGTTCTTGGGGAAATAATTAATTTGTGAGTTAGGGAAATGCTCGTACATAAATGGGCAGACTGTTGGAATAACTGCTGGGAAAAATTATTTATTGTGTCATTTTAGTGCTTGTGCATACATAAAACAAATTAATGAAGGGATTGCTGGGGGAAATAATTCATTTTTGTGTCACTGAAGTACTTGTGCAAACTTGGACAAAGTGCTGAAGGGATGGATGGGGCTAGTTTGGAGAATGCAACTCCAATATCAATGGCAAATCATCGCATTTAACAAGGGATGTGCATATCGCACAGATGTTGGAGTATGAATTGCAAAATTGCCTCATTAGCATACTGTGCTTTACAACATTTCTCATTTATATCTCATTATTTTTTAAGCCTTTCACATTAGCATACATGGCCTCTATGGATCTTGCCTTTCCTGTGGTTAATAGTAAGCACCAGGAATACACCTATTACATTTCTACAAGCGACTAAAGATACCGGGCTAAAATTAATACTGAAAACAGCCCTGACATTTAGGAAAAAAGTCAACGCATATATGCCAATTTGCTCTTCCTGTTCTAACTTACAGTTTTGGGGTGACTGGCCTCAAAAGGAGTTGGATCAGTTGGACAAGAAAACAAGAAAAATGCTTCATGGTTATATAAAAATCAGTGTATGCCAAGATTACATATTCCTCATTCTGAAGGTGGTATGGGCCTCCTCAAAACTGATTACAGGTACAGATCTGCAATTGTAGTATTGCATGCATATCTGCTGACTTCACCCGATCCAAGCATAATGAAATTTTTAAAACATGAGGAAAACAAGTCTAAGGTGACTTCCTAGTTTAGTTTAGCATAAGCCTATAGGTGTAAAGTGAGAATGTAAATCAAACCAGAAATAGACAAAAAACACGCAACAACTGAATGTTGGAAAAAAAACAAAACAAAACAAAAGGAAGAATATAAGGAAGATCAGAAGAGAAGGTGAGGAATGTGGAAAAGGCATAAATATAGTTGCAAGTACAGAAAACTCCTGAAACAACCTCATGTTGATCAGGATTTGATGCAGGAAAGGTTAAAGAGAGGTGTATTTAAACCAAAAGATGAAAGGTAAATATTTGTGGTTTGTGGCCCAGAATAGTGGACCATGTACACATTGGTATACAAAGTCCATCAAACATGTAGGAGAAACAGACAAAGCATTTTCTGTAAACCAGGAATGTCAACTGTTACACATCATGTTGCTGGGTGTGAAACACTCATGGCATAGGGCATGTGTATTGTAAGGCACAATAATGTGGCCAGAATGTTGCCCTGGGGAATGTGCAAACACTACAATATAGAAATAGCATAGAAACATTAGAAACCTGAACCACAAACCATTATAGAGAATGATGAAGTGTATATCACAGTGAATCATCCATTACTAACAGTTCAAAACAGATGCAAGAAAACCAGATAGAGTAGTCCATGAAAAAAAGACAAAAGTAGCATTGATCATTGAAACTCCTATACCTATTGATTACAGTGTCTTACATTCAGAGATGCATGGAGTCATAAAATTTCAGGATTTGCAGGCAAATATGAGAGCAATGTGGAAGAAAGATAGTCTGGCAGTTCCAACAGTAGTAGGAGCAATTTGTCTAATAAAAAAAACAATGTACAGTCATACTTATATATGTTACCAATACATGTAACCCTGTATGAATTACAGAAGGAGGCAATGCTGGTTACAGTACAGGTGAAGAGAAGAGCACTTTGGCTAACATCAAAGATTGAAACAATACTAATTTCATGAATGGTAGTCATATCCTGACTTAGGAATGAAGTCTATTCCCATCATGGTGTTAGAATCCAAAAAGACTTGGAGAAATTAAACCAAGTGAATATTTACAAAGATTTGTACCAAGGAAGAGGGTGCCTTATCTCACTGTACATGTTGTTGCAGAAAGGAAAAGCAGGTCACTGGTGGCATATGTACAATGCCTCACACAATTGGAAGAGTACCTTAAGGTGACCAGAACTCTGTACCTATTTGGTTACTGCATAGCCACTTCATTTGTCTAGTAATGAATGCAATCCTACTGCAAGGCATTAAGGCAACAGTGAATGTCTTACTATCATTCATTGTTTCACAGGACACAGGAATGTTCAGTAAGGTTTCAGCCTGTTGCTGAAGTTCTTTCTTCCAGTCTGTTAATGTGTCTCATATAAATGTTTTAATAGTGTATGAAACAACTGAAGGCATTTTTCCTCATCTGAGGAGTATAGTTTGTTTTCTGTGCATGTTTATGTTTTTCAGCTTGAATTATTAGATATTCTGTTATTTGCTCAAACAATTTTGCACTGCTACCTTAAATGGTATAAAAAAGCACCCGAGACTGAATCAGTTAAATAACTATTCTAGAAAGATGTAAATTGGGTTTGGTGTACTTCATGCTCATGACTTCATCATTTATATGGGCTCTGGCAGCTTGCACATTTCTGCAGTTTATAGATTCACAGGTAAACACTAGGGAATCAGTCTGCAGATGTTTACACACCTAGCTACACAGTCCTAATCAAAAGTTTTCACTAGCCTCAAGGAGGGCAAGACAAGAAGAGAATTTGAGGATGCCCATACAATTATTTAGGTTTCATAGGATCATAGGAGGTTACCAAGCTATCGACCTGGGTCATTTCAAGCCTAGCCATTTCATCCCAATGTAATACCATAGATACTCTAGTCAATACCCAGGATTGTAGTTAGTAATGATTGCCAATGCCTAGGAGTGTTGTGGGTGCTATCCCTGGTAAGAATTTATGGTGCCCCATCTACTCATCCAGGTTCCTTTTGAACAGTGTCATAGAGGTACTTTGGTTCAGATGGCAACCGATTATAAAGGTGCAGTGGTGACTGGAAGACAAATCTGTCCCTCCAGCACGTCCTACTCAAGTTGCATGTGATATTTAGGTGCTTGGAATGGGCAGCTCTAGTCCTGTTTGATTTACGGTTATGCAGTAAATTCATTAGATTTGGGTCAGAGATTGTTCTGTAAGTCACACATAAGTGACCCTACGAAGTCTATACAATACTGAGTATAGTTTGTGTAAGGCATATGCTGGAGTCCCTTGAGCTTCTTAATTAGAAATCTCTGAGGTTTCTCCAATTGTTGCAGGTGCTTTGCATGGTACATGCCAATATGGGCATTATACTCAATTATGGGCCTCATTAGTGATGAGTATAGAGGGGTTATAACCTCCATTTCTCTAGAGGCAATGCCTTTGCTAATCAAGTGTGTGATGTAGAACACCTTCCTTACTGCAGTAGACACATGGTGGTCAAAGTTAAGGTCGCAGTCTGCTTGTGATCACAGATCTCTTACCACTTCATAGGTGTGTTTTTACTAAAGGGAATGATGATGCATTTCTTTGCATTCATTTTGAGACCACAACTAAGACACCAGTCGTTGGTCTGCATAAGACCCTCTTGAAGTATACTGATATCATTTGGGGATTCAGTAATTGCACCCAGTTTGCAGTTTTCACAGACTTGTTCAGCCACAGCTGCTTAGTTTTGGACTGCATTTTTGAGAAGTATATACCAAACAGTAGGGGGCTCAGCAATGATCCTTGTGACACCCTGCTGGTGACACATCTGCTGGTTGATGTGGAGTCACCCACTTTGATAGTGTGTGACTGGTTTGTGAGACAGTTGGCAACTCATCTTACAGCAAAGGGGTTTACATTCAGTTTGCTAAGTTTATTGGTAATGCCTGAGTGTGGTATTGTGTCAAAGGCCTTTGCCAAGTCGAGGTATGCTGTGTGCACAGATTTGCCCTCATCAATGGCCCTTGTCACATTTTTGAAGAAATCCACTAGGTTTAACAGGCAGGTGCCGAATCGTGTCAGATTCAGGGTTTTGAGGTTTCCTATGTCTTTATTTATGAGGTCCATAATGACATGTTTCATGGCTTTACAGATGAGGCTGGTCAGACATATGGGTCTATAATTCCCTGGGTCTGTTGCTAAGCCACCTTTGTGGAAGGGAATAACTGTAGCTGTTCTCCAGTATGCATGAACAAAGCCAGTGGTTAGATTGTGATTGAAAAGGGTACTTAATGGTGATGCTCGTTCATATTTTAGATTGTTTAGAAGACAGTCTGGGATGCCATCTGGTCCCACAGAGACTGTGTTGTTTGCCTTAGACAAGGCTTAAATGGCTTGCTCTTTGGATACGTAGGGCAGGGAGCAAGGTTTGTGATAAGTTTGTAGGGGATAAGGGAGTGAAATTTTCACCAAATCTGCCTGCTAGCACATTTAGTATCTGCAGAATCAGTGTGTTTGATACTGTTAATCACTAGTTCTGCACATGGTTGGGTCCCACCTTTTAGGCTATGTACATAGCTGTAAAGGCCTTATGATTATACTTGGCTGTGACTGCTAAGGTTTTCTCAAGGCTACCCTTACAGGATTAGACAGGTTGTCTTATTTGCCTGCTGAGGTTGAGGAGAATGCTTTTCAATTGTTGGGGCCTCACCTTAGTTTTCTTAGACAGCAACTTTTTGCATTTGCTGTAATGTTTGTTGATGCTGGATGTCCACCAGGGCGGCTGTTTTTTATTTGGGGCTCTGACTTTGATTCTCTCTGGAACAGCCAAGTCTATACACTTACACAAGTGAATGTACACGGCTTCAGTGTAAGCTTTGGTGAAGTTATCACTTCCAGCTGGGGATAGGGCTTGGAATGCATTTATCCCTTCCCCTCGGAGGTTATAGTTTGCTTTGGTGAAGTTTATAAGTCTGACTTTTGCCTTTCTGAGTTCTAGTGATAGTGCCAGTTCAAAGGTGACTGATTTGTGGTCATATTTAATTAATGAGGGTCCAACAGTTGTGATGGTGTATCTGTTTGTCTTGTTAGTTAGGACTAGATCTAGTATGTTTGCTCCTCTTGTTAGGGATTGAACAATTTGTTTAAGGACATTTGAGTTAAAAAAGTCAAGGAACTTTTGCACTAGTGAGTTTGGGCTAGAGTAGGTTTTCCATTTGATGGTGGGATAATTGAAATCCCCCATGACCAGAGTGTTTGGCAATATTTGGATTGATTACAGTTTGGTCAAGTAGGCCTCATGTGCATCATGATCCATGGAGGGGATCTATAACTAGGTATGACTTGAATGATGGTCTTAGCCACAGTAATCAGAACTTGGAGTAACTCCATGGAGTAGTCCAGTCTAACTATCTGGGAGGTAAATTTATGTCTAATATAGATAGAAATACCATGTACTTTGGTTCTGACATGTTTGTTTTGTGGTCGGAAGGTGTGAAAGGCATTGTAGCCTTTCAAGGCCGGGGTACTGTCTGAGGCCTCAAACCAGATTTCTGTGACTGTACAGGCATCTACATCATCCAGTGATGGAAAGGCTTCCAGGGTGTGCAGTTTAAATTCCTAGCATGTAGGAGCATAAGCCTTATTTTGTTATGGTTGGCAATTTTCATGTCAGCAATTTTGTTTTGAGACCTTGCCTAAAAAGGCACTATGGGGGAGCCAAGAAACTTTGCCAGCAGCCGAAAGCCTTGTGGTGCCAAGTGCAAACATTCTCTGGCAAAGGAATGAGGTTTGGAGACCATGTCATCCCAGGCTATCAGAAAGTGGCTCCTCTTTGAATGACACCAAAAACTAAGCCAATTATTGAAATCTATCATTGTTTGTTTATACTGTGGCTTCATTCTAGGTGAAAGTAATGTGCTGCTCACGGTTAGAGAAATACCTGCCTGGGACACATACTTGAAGAGCTCAGTCATGCCTCTCTCCATATAGTCCAGTAAGGTATGTCTCAGGTCATTCACTCCAACATGAGGTATGACAGAGTCATAATGGTACTTGTTGCGTAGAGACCTGAGTGCATGCATTATCTGACATATCCTGGCACCAGACAGCAGACTGTGAATTTTCTCCTTGTCCAACCTGTTGAGTGAGACATCTGTGTGTCTCACTATAGAGTCTCCAATAACAAGAAAATATATTTTTTGAGTGTCATGCCTTAAGGGCTTGGTAGGTGAGATACTGGTGTTGCTATGTGTCTTGGATGCTGTGTGAACTGTGTTAGTTGTACCAGGCTTTTGTTTTGGAGGTCTCTGGTGTTTCAGTAAGTTTTTTGAGAGAATCTCTGCATATGTTGACTTATGTATTGAGTGAATACTTTATGTATGAGTAGTGGTACTATGTGCATGAATAGTGGTGGGTGAGTTGACAACCTCTTCAGTGTTACTGTTTTGAGTGCAAGAGGACAGGGATTCACGATTCTTGGTGTAGATACATCTTTCACCCTCTGTACTAGAGTGCGTTATTAGTAGAGGATTATCAGTTGCTACACTGCTTCAGGAGAGTCAAGTCAACAAGGCTGGCATGAGGAACAAGAGTAGTGCAACTGTCTATAATGCTAGGTTTGAAGAACTGTTATCAGAAAGGGGGTGCTTTCAGGACTGATCTAGGAGGTGCACTGTTGCTGGCTATTTCTGATGGTGCTTTGGCTGGTGTTTAATAAGTCACAGCTCACTAGCAATATTTTTTAGACAAGAGATGTACTAAAGATGATGACTATACTAATGTACTACAGCTGTATTTAATGGAAAAATTGTCAAAATTATCTGTCCGGCTATGGCACACAATTACTCGGCAGTGTGTGGTGCTGCACAATGCTGAAATAAGAAGACACCCACTAAAATGCAGGGCTTAAATTCCAGAAGCTGAAAACTTAAAGAAAAAACTTTTAAAAACTCAAAAGAACCAATTAGGGTGTTTACTCCAAGCCCTAGACCAATCACCCTTCACCAGACAGGTTCCAAGCAGCAGACTTCTCTTACAAGGTTGCAGAAGGGCCCATTTTAATCAAGGATGCTTTGGAAAATGTGCTCAGGATACAGCAGTCACTACAAACAGACCCAGATGCAACAAACCTGTATCTGGACTATGCTACAGCTACTAGCTACACTAATTAAGGCAGGAAAAACTGAAAATGTTGTACACAGCAGAAAAACAGCACTGAGACACTAAAAATGCTTTAAAGAAAAACTCCACCTTAATCTACAGCATAACTCAAATTTTAAGTTACTTTTCTCGCTATAATACAATTCCAGTTACTGTGTAGGTACCTGAAACCTGATTGTACTTTATAAAACTTTAATTTCCTCAATTTGA
This sequence comes from Protopterus annectens, assembly GCF_019279795.1. NCBI lineage: Eukaryota > Metazoa > Chordata > Ceratodontiformes > Protopteridae > Protopterus > Protopterus annectens. Next base: position 230,303,579 of record NC_056726.1, on the reverse strand, counting down.
TATCAAAGGAAGGGAAAGATCACCCACTTTTTTAAGCTTGACTTCTCGCGTGTGTTGCATTGGAATTTCTCTACAGTTGCATGACATCCCACAGACACAGAGAAATCTGTAGTCAGGAACTCAGGCTGCTGTAAACAAGACAGCGAGGTGTTACACTGTTTTTCATTGTCTTTATTGCAGAGGGGAAGAGAACTTACACTGATTCACAGCTGCTTCTAATGTAGCCATGCCTTTTGGAGTGAAACAGAGCAATTAAATCAGTCAATGGTTCAAAGACAGTTGTCACCTCTTTTGACAAATTTACATAAGCAGCATCACAGTGTTGAAATGCTAAGCTTTAAACCTTACATCTTTGTTGTTTATGCTACTTTACATTTTAAGATAACTTGAATGTAATATCAAAGATGTCTGTGACATTTAGAGAAAAGTCAGAAAATATTTGTTCTTGTAATTCTTGTACATTATCAGCACATTTATGAGGGGGAGGCTCTGTCAATTCATCTTGGACTACAAAAAGATACTTTGAAAAAAGGCCTGCAATTTAGCAACTGTTTTGGTTGCAGCTGTATAATTCCTTAGTACACCGTAAAACAAGCCCTGCAAAATACACAAATGAGGGTCATTCAAGAAATAAAAGAAACCATCCTGTTACAGACATAAGATGACAGTGAATGGCACTAATCTCATTATATATCAGTGGAATGGGAATAAACCACTGATTCCTTATGTAGCATGATTCATATAAAGCAGACTTGAAATGGATTATGGGAAAGAGAAAGGCTTAAAGAAAAATAAGATCACGTTGATATGTCAAGCCCCATTGACAACCATTTTGCAGAAACCATATTAAAATTCTATGAGAAGCAGTTAGAATGATTCTGAGATATTAAAATGATTCAGAAAACACAGGCAGAGTAGAAAATAGATTTGTTAGTTCTAAAGTGAGTTTTCCTTTAAACAGCAGAAAAATAGCAAAGAAACACTAGATAATGTTTTAAACAGCAAACAAATCAATTATTTAAAGCCTGCTTGGTGGGAAACATAAACAGAATAGATGCTCTGCAAACAGTGAAAAGTAGCAACAATTACTTTGCAAACAGTGGAAACAGCAAAAGAAAAGCATTCTAACAGTGAAAATAGCAACAAAATACAATTTAAATGTCACGGTAAAGCAGGTAAATGCAGTATAAACAGTGCAGCTTAGTTTACAGTATTAAACTACAGTATTAAATAAGCATAACACAATAAAAGCTGCAGTAAATAATATAATCAAGCAAAAAAAAAAACAAAAAAAAAACAGGCAACTGATGTTTTTTGGGAAGCTCAGAAGCCTCTCATCATCTGAAATCTCATTTCAGAGTTATGTCTGGTAGGCCACCTCAGTTCAGCTTGGTTCAAACAAGCAGAAACCTGCTCAAATGCAGGGCTTAAATTTCAGAAACTAAAAACTTACAAAAAAATGTTTAAAAAACTCAAAGGAACCAGTGAGGGTGCTTACTTCAAGCCTTAGACCAATCACCCTTCACCAGACAAGTTTCAATCAGCGCATTTCTCTCACAAGGGTGCAAAAAGGCCCCATCCAATCAAAGATGACTTGGAAAATGTGCTCAGAATGAACAGCCACTACAAACATACCTGTATGCAGCAAATCTGTATCTGTACTATGCTACAGCTACTAGCTATTCTAATTTAGGTGGAAAACACTAAAAAGAATGTTTTAAATGGCAGAGAAATAGCAGTATGACACTAAAATGCTTTAAACAGCATAAAACACAAGGAGACACTAAAGAATGTTTTAAATAGTAAACAAATCAGTTATTTAAAAGACTGCTTGGCAGGAAAACAGAACAAACAGAACAGATGATTTGCAAACACTGAAAAGTAGCAAGAATTACTTTGCAAACAATGAAAATAGCAAAAAAAAAGTTTTTCAACAGTGAAAACAGTAATAAAATATGATTTAACAAGCACAGTAAGGCAGACAAATGCAATACAAACAGTGCAGTTTAGTTTACAGTATTAAAATACAGTATTAAATAAGCATAAAACAATAAAAAGTGCAATAAATAGTATAATCAAGCAAAAAGCAGGCAGCTTATGGTTTTTGGGAAGCTCAGTAGCCTCTAGACATCTAGAATCTCATCTCAGAGTTGTAGCTGGTAGCCCACCTCAGTTAAGCTTGATTCAAGCAAGCAGAAACCTACCCAAACAAAGGGCATAAATATCTAAAGCTAAAAACTTAAAAAAAAAAAAACAAAGTTAAAAACTCAAAATAACCAATGAGCGTTTACTCTGAAGGTGACAGTGGTGCAACTCTGCTTAACATGTGAACGTTTGATCCAGAGGTGAAGGATGTTTTGGGACATGAATTTTTCATGCCAATGTGTCTTATTTATTAGGGGGCACAGTCATGCAGCATTTAACATTTTCGCCTCACAGCAATAGTTGTCTGGTTCTCAGCTGGGTGCCATCTGTGCAGAGTTCGCCTGTTATCCCTGCATTCATGTGGGTTTTCTCCAGGTACCCCGGTTTCTTCCCACAATCCAAAGACATACGTCTGGAGCGTTACTCCCAGGCCTCTGCTGTAAATAGACTCTGTCCTAGTCAGACTTTCCCGGTCAACAAATGTTAAATAAATAAATAAATAAAAATAAAAATGTATGTGCTGATAAAGGTTTAGTTTCTTAAACTGAGCATTTGAATTACCATTGGTTCTGCAAATGAATAGCAGATCAAATAGGATTGGATCGTTCATGGCTCCAAAGGATAAACAGAGATCTCCATGGAAGAGTCTGTAAGAGACTTGAGTACAGAGAAAGGGCTGTCGGTCTGTTTGGATAACTACAATTTTTGAAGCCACTGACATTTTTGGTTATTAACCTCAGAGGTCTTTCAAGTTGTGTAATATGTTTAGACAAGTACATGCCAAAAGGTGGACTACATTCAATTCTGGGTCAAATAAGATAATGTCTTTGGCTCTATTGGAGATACCTTTGGAAATTATATGAGCCAGATAAAAGGCTTGCCAAACTGCTATTAAGATACAATGGTGAAATGATAAGGAATTGTTAATAAGAATTGATAAATCCCATACCGCAATGTCTGATTGGAGGAGTGAATTACATATGTGATAAGTAAAACTGCTTCTTTACCAAAATGAACTATGTTACTTTTTTTTTTTCATTTAACTTGAGGCCATTGTCCTTGCACCAATTGTTAACATGGTCTAAACCATATTTGAGCAATTGTAAACCAGTTGAACACTGAATGACATCCAATTTATAGTCATCTGAAAATATACTTAATCATTGGCCAGGACTGCTGGCCTAGAGGTATGAGAAATATATGCCAAGTAGGAGAAGGCCCAAAATGGTAACTATTTTACTTTCAGAAGTGGCATCTAAATGACTCTAACCACATGGGTTTTGTCAGACATCCACTTAGCTATCCACTGCAAAACATAAGGATTTATACTCATATTTACAGTTCTATCAATGATAGCTGCATGGGGAATAGTGCCAAAGGCCTCGGTCAGGTGTAGATATGCTGTATGCACTGCATAACCACTATCCATTCTTTTGGTTACTTTTTCAAAGAAATGAATGAGGTAAAAGAGGCAGAACTTTCCTTTTACAAAACCAAACTGGTGAGAGTCCAGGGTTAAGAAATGTTCAAGGCTCAGATTAATGAGTTCTGAGATAATGTACTCCATAGCTTTACATATATGTCTAGTGACATTAATGTTTCTATGTCTACATGTCTGTAATATGAAGATTAGTTGAGTGTGAAACAGAGAAATGCAATTTCTGTTAAACTCTGATGAGAATGGATACATTCCATGTTTAACTAAGGAGATAAACAAGTTTAGACTATGTAATACCCAGGTGTCTTATTTGTTATTAAGCAACAATGAAGTACAGAGGTTTCCCAGGAAAAGAACAGTGTTGCATGTAATGCCTGATTTAAATAGAAGAGGGCATATTTAAGCCTATAAAATTGTATAGACCGTGGTTGATACATGGGAAATAAAATGATGTAGGCCATTCCTTGCTCAGAATGATGAAGAATCCTTAGACAAAGTTAGAACAGTACCAAAACAGGTAATGACTGGCTTTATTTAGTTTATTTTATTTAACATTTGTTAACTGGGAAAGTGCAACTAGGACAAAGCCTATTTTCAGTGGAGGCCAGGAGATAAATGCTGCAGACTCATGTCTTTGGAATGTGGGATGAAACTGGAGTACCCGGAGGAAACCCACGCAAATGCAGGGAGGACATGCAGACTCTGCACAAAAGGCACCCCAGTGAGAATTGAACCAGACAACCTCTTGCTGTGAGGTAACAATGTTAACCACTGCATCACTGTACCACTTTGGCAGAAGAGGAGAGTTTAGACTATGCTTGGTACAGATAAATATGGAAATGACACTGATGTAGGCTGTGCATGCCACATATCCGCAAAGATAATGTAGGCCATGCTTAACTCATGCATAATAAAGATGTTAGACAATGCTAGACAGAAAAATGAGGATCTTTAGAGAAAGCCAATCTGGATAAAAAGGTATTAGGACAAATCTCACTACAAGTAAAAATGAGATGCTTATAGCATGTGTGATCTTGGGGAAAAATACATTTAAGACAAGTAGAGCTGTGCCAGTTGTCAGAGGTAGAGAGTCCCTCTGCACCTCTGTCAAACGTGTTGGGCCATTAGTAAAATTAAATGTAGTGGATAAACTGAAGAAATCAATGGCCAGATTTCTTATCCAGGAAAAGAATTGGAGAACCTAATGCTTATGACCTGTGACAGTGACCAGATGCCTTTCAGGATGTCTCAGAGGAGGTAAATGGATTGCATTAATGACCTGAGGTCATTACACTTGCATCTTGCAAATATAAAGACAATGGTTATTAACCATAAGAATGACAGCTCACAGTTCTTTTCATGCAGCTCTTCAACATATCTGTAATTCTCAAGTCCTAACACTGTCACCTACATAGTTGACTCTCCAAGAAGTTGGGAAACAACACATTGAAGGGTTAGTTCTGGTGTAACTGGTTAGAATAATTAAGGGATCCAGGTTTGGTGACATGGAGAACAGGGGGAACTGATGGAGGCTATGCAGAGCCATGGGAGCATGGGGAGGAGGGACTAAAACAACTAGGATGAAAAAGAGATTAGAGAAGGAAGCACTTTATTGTGATGAATGTGGTGACTTTTTTATTTTTTTGGCTGACAGGTGTCAGTTACTTTTTCTTAAGTGATTATGATAAAGCACACAGGCTCCATCACATTCAGCCTGCAGTATATGATTATAATGAGAGGTGCTACATGAAACAAACAACAAACAAAACAATATTGAGACAAAACACATGAGAAATAATTAGAGATCTATCAGAATAGATAGTTCAGTCTTTACTGTAGGAAGGGAAGAAATAATCGGTGTCAATAAAAGATGAATCGACAGGTAAGTCAAATAAACCTTCACAACATATTTTTTTGCTACAGGTCTGTCATGTCAGAGATGACAACACTTGATCCCTTGCCAATGCTGAGATTAATACTGTGGATACCCAAATAAACACCCAAGAAAACAACATGAGGGAAACCTGCTGAATTGTAACACTTCTGTAGTCAACCTATTTGGTGCAAAAATATGACCTGAGACCAAAGAAGGAGTATAACCCCTAAGAAGTAATATAGAGGCATAACAGCACACCAAATGACATGACTGGTTACAGGACAGGACAAGGAGACTGAGCAGGAGATGCCATTGGTAAGGCTGTCAGTTGTAAGTGAGCAAATTATGAGGGAATGATTTGAGGACATAGTGGGGGGCTTAGTCACTGAAGGATGTATCGCCATGAGAAGTGCAGTTCTGATGGCACATCAAAGGCATAGTAGAAAATAAGAAATAAACAGACCATGAAATCTGAATTATGAGTAATGGAATATACAGGTGCATGCCAGTCTGGCAGGGGTATGATGCACACAAGCAATGTTTACTATATGTAATGTAACTAGAGCAATAGTTAGTTATGCCCTTGTGGTCCATAACAGAATATAAGTGAAAGGAAAACTTCCAGCATGCTTGCTTTATAAGGCAATAGAAGCAACATTTAAATATGGCCTGATAGACAAGGGACTGTGCGCTGTGTCAGTGCTTGCAGACTCTAACCTGAAAATATATGTCTGATCATTAGTTTTCATACATATACACATATATATATTTATGAATGCATATATATGTGTATGTGTGTGTGTGTGTGTGTGTGTGTGTGTGTGCGTGTGCGTGTGCGTGTGTGTGTGTGTATATATCATTCATAGGGGTGATGACAAACATGGCAAAATTACTACACATCCCTTGGTGCAAAAATGATTCATAATCGGGGAACATTAAAAAATGATGGGGAAATTGGCTAGTCTTTGACAAAAATTTCAGTGACATGTGAGTAGTATTGGAGTGCAATCCTTTGTGGTGCATACCATGCTGACAAATCAAAGGTGAATGCATTGCATTAAAATCAGTGGAAAGAAGCTTTGGGCAGTAAGAGAAGAGACAGGCTTTGGGCTACTTAAGGTACAGTTTTGGCAAGTGCTGATGGTTGGTGCACAGATTCAAGCATGCCATGCATAATAGCATTGCTCATGTAAGTGACTTTTTAAACATGAAATGCATCTAGTGGAGCAGGTTGTGGTAGCCTGAATGGAAGAATGGAAATTAGGTATAATTTAAGGTACAAGACAGACAACAGAAGTCATAGGACTAGCAAGTGGCTTATTGAAGACTAGAGTATAAGATGAAATCTAGGGGACATGATGCACAATGGGGCTGGAGGAAAGTGACAAGCTGCACAAAGATTTCCAGGAGTTGAATTGGGATAGAGAAAACAGCTCTTTGATAAGAAATGGATCAATCTGGAATCAGTGCAAGGATGAGACAAAGAAACAGGCACACAGACAGACAAGCAAAGAAAGAAAGAAGGATTATTGGATAATTTACTGAGAAAGGCTTAATACGATGAAAGAATGGCATGACCTTTATGTGTTTCTCCATAGGAAATTGCAAAATATCTTCATTAGTACTTCTTCCAAGATGGTGCTTCAGGGCTTACCTCCATTTCTCCTACAAAATGGGAGGCTTAAGTAATGTTTGCTTCCTTGAAAAGGTCATAATGGCTATCTATATAGATAACACCATTTCAAGGATATAGAGATGCAGTGACTTGCTGATTACCATAATGAAAGTGAGGCAGTTTTTACATCTTCAGTTTATCCAAACCAGTGGAAATTCCGGTGTATGAAGGTTGTATTCAAAGTTTATATTGACAAGTGCATGACCATTCTGTTCACATCTACATGGGGATATCTAATACCTTTAACACATTGCTGGAAAATATGTGGGAAGTGACACCCAGTGTATTACTAGGTGATCTAGTACCAATATGTTTTGATATGTTTTGCATTCAGGTACTATATCAATCAATGACATTTCAATTTACTGAGCATAACACAGAGGGGTTGACCAGAAGGAGGCTCACTTTCTGAGGATTCAACTTTTGGGGTTAAGTTAAAGTTGTCAAGACCTAGAAAACATGGTCAATAATCTTGAAGATGTAAGAGGTCAATCAAGAAATGCAACAGAAAGACCTTGCTCGGTTGACAAACTTTCCTTGCAAAATAATTCATCTAGGGTGGAGTTGAGTTTGATGAATAAGCAAGCACTCTCAGGTGAAGACCAAAGAAGCACACTTGAAAAAGAATCAGCCCTGACATAATGGAAACCAGGGGTCAACAGAATACTGCATAACAGCATGAAACAGGAAGTCTTTTTGACAGAAAAAGTGGCTGTAGAATACTAATCTCTACTTTAGCAGTGATATATCTTCTGCAATAGTGTTAGGAGCACATCACAGAGCAATGGGGTATGCACACCTGTGACACTTAATATGGGATATGGCTTAACTTTATAAAGTACCCAAACTTTTGCTTAATTTTGTGGTAATATAAATTATGTGTTGCTAAAATTTAAGAAATTTGTCTATAAGTATGCCTAGTAACTCTGTTTTCCAGTGCTGCTTTATTTTTACAGAGTGTCTGTGATAGTCACACATCTATTGGAAAGGTTTCGATAGAAGACCATAATTTTGGTTTAGCTTGGCTTTACAATAAAGTCTACATTTTGCAGCCACTATTGGGTTTGCCGCTTGACAGCATTGCTGGCACAACATACAATAGTCAAATCATTCATATGTACTAAATGACATCCCATGTAGCAATATAATATTTTATGAAAGGTTGCTTGTAATAATGTTAAATAATGTTGGCTGAAGGAGACAGCCTGATGCATTCCTACAGTATAAGGGATGAAGGTACAGGAGTTTTCTGTACAGATAACTGCATGTGATTTTTTAGGTAACTAACACTTGAACTGACTGATGTGTTGGTCATATTGTTTCTAGTGAAAAAAGGGGTATGTATTCTGTTAAGGAAGGATGAAAAGGCTGTATTTATGCTATATCCTAGATGAAAGCTGCATTGGGTTGGTAATAATACGTTACCATTTATTAGATAGTGTTGAAATTGTTTATGTATACATTTCTCAAGGAGTTTAGAAAGAATATTCATACAAGAAATTGTATGGGAGCTGTGGTGAGTAAGATTCTTCTGAAGACAGTGAGGGTGTCATGAGAAATAATGATAAAATCATGGCAGTCAGACTTCAGTGAAAAGAGAAGACTGTTTTCATAATTACAGCCAGAGACAAAGCTTGAACCATCAGTAAGTTTTCTGTATGGTTACATAAAAAAGGGATGTGGTTCCACTTATGCCAACGAGCCACATGCTCCAAAGAGAACATGACATATAGGTAGGCATAACCCCCCCTTATGCTATGAATGCACCAAAGTCAAACTCCAAGATGAAGATTATAAACTTCTATTCCATTTCCGATGTTATCTTATATTGCAAAAATCTTCAAAAACCTGTTGCAGCTTAGATTGCTAATTTTAACAATGAATATTATGTTCTGACTAGCTATTACTATGAGGTCAGGCAGGATTACTGCAGGGATAGACCAGGGTGTCAGCTTTTAGGTACAGATTGTTTTAATCTTAGTAGAACATTTGATCTGCTTAAAAAAATCCTTTCTGATTGACTGTCTACCTTATGACTGTTATTATGTGGTAGTAGGTAAAAAAATGTGATTCACTCATTCTATATAAAATAATGAATAATAAAATCATATCAGTTCACATTTTACACGTGACTTGACCAGCATACTCATGAGATTAACACATAATGACAAAACTGGTCTGATGGACTGGTAATTCTTTTTGACTTGACTAATCATTTATTTTCTGCTACTATTTTTCATGCCTATTCCTCAGCTTTCATATAAAATATGTTTGATCAGATCCCATTATTTTTCCAAGTTTCATAAACTATCATGTCTTAGTAACCATACTGCTGTATAGCTCCTTTAAGATATCATTTCTATAATTGTTCACTCTTATTTACATAGCTTTCCGATTCCAGAAAGATTTAATTTACTATTTCTTATTGGTGGTTCAGATATCCTACACATTTTGCCAGCTGTTACCTTAGACTGTTGCTAATAAGATCATCTTTCTATATACACACACACACACACACACACACACACACACACACACACACACACACACACACACACACACACACACACACACACACACAAGTTAACCAAAATCATATTTCATGGGATTTTCAGTTACCCAGCATAACACACCTTAGTGAGGTGCAATGATACCATGCTGTTACAATGTTACCACAGTTAAGCTTAAATGAAAACAACTGTTCTGGTAGAGTTATGAAGAAGTTGCTAGTTTGCACAATGATTATTTTTCTAATATTTCAAGAGCTATATAGATGAACAGCTACCACAAACAAACGAGGTGGTAGCAAATGAACAGTGAGATCCCTATCATTGTTATCTAAAGCTGAGGAGGTAGCAGATGAACAGTGAGATCCCTATCATCATTATCTAAAGATGAGGTAGTAGCAGATGTATAATGAGATCCATATCATCGTTATCTAAAGATCAGGAGGTAGCAGATGAACAGTGAGATCCCTATCATCATTATCTAAAGATGAGGTAGTAGCAGATTAACAGTGAGATCCATATCATCGTTATCTAAAGATCAGGAGGTAGCAGATGAACAGTGAGATCCCTATCATCATTATCTAAAGACGAGGTAGTAGCAGATGTATAATGAGATCCATATCATCGTTATCTAAAGATCAGGAGGTAGCAAATGAACAGTGAGATCCTTGTCATCGTTATCTAAAGATGAGGTGGTAGCAGGGTAACAGTGAGATCCATATCATCATTATCTAAAGATCAGGAGGTAGCAAATGAACAGTGAGATCCCTATCATCGTTATCTAAAGATGAGGTAATAGCAGATTAACAGTGAGATCCCTATCATCATTATCTAAAGACGAGGTGGTAGCAGATGTATAATGAGATCCATAACATCATTATTTAAAGATGAGGTGGTAGCAGATGAACAGTGAGATGCCCATCATCATTATCTAAAGATGAGGTAATAGCAGATCAACAGTGAGATCCCTATCATCATTATCTAAAGACGAGGTGGTAGCAGATGTATAATGAGATCCATATCATCATTATTTAAAGATGAGGTGGTAGCAGATGAACAGTGAGATGCCCATCATCGTTATCTAAAGATGAGGTAATAGCAGATGAACAGTGAGATCCCTATCATCATTATCTAAAGACGAGGTGGTAGCAGATGTATAATGAGATCCATATCATCATTATTTAAAGATGAGGTGGTAGCAGATGAACAGTGAGATGCCCATCATCATTATCTAAAGATGAGGTAATAGCATATCAACAGTGAGATCCCTATCATCATTATCTAAAGACGAGGTGGTAGCAGATGTATAATGAGATCCCTATCATCGTTATCTAAAGATCAGGAGGTAGCAGATCAGGTGGTAGCAGAATAACAGTGAGATCCCTATCATTATTATGTAAACATGAGGTCATAGCAGATGAATAGTGAGATCCCTATCATCATTATCTAAAGATGAGGTGGTAGCAGATGAACCATGAGATCCCTATCATCGTTATCTAAAGATCAGGAGGTAGCAGATCAGGTGGTAGCAGAATAAAAGTGAGATGCCTATCATTATTATGTAAAGATGAGGTCATAGCAGATGAACAGTGAGATCCCTATCATTATTATGTAAAGATGAGGTCATAGCAGATGAATAGTGAGATCCCTATCATCATTATCTAAAGATGAGGTAGTTGCTGATAAATAGTGAGATCCCTATCATCATTATCTAATCAGAGAATCTGAATAATCTTGTGCACCTTTAAATGATTAACAGCTAATCCACCTGCGGGCCTCACTGATGTTTCAGGTCTTATGGGTATGGTGTACAAACTGGCATGAAAAGAATTTTAGCCCACACTAGCGATCAGCTATCAGGTCTCTGTGAATTCAAATATATTTCAAATGCTGCTTAATGTGCTATGAAAGACAGAAAGGTCGGTAGGAAGTCCTGCGCTTCTGTCCTCTGTCAGGCAGCTTGACCAGGCCAACTGACATATGTGCATACTGGGTCAGCTGTCAGGTAGTGATGCAGCTTTTAAGCAGAACTACCATAACACAACAATAATCACATTCACCAGCAGTAGCATAAATGAAGCATGAAACCAAGGACACCCAGGTATAACCTCTGTAGTTTAGGTTGTATTTATTTATCTGAAGTAGGTAGATGTACTTAACCACACAGGCCCTCTTTATGCCACAGCTTAGTAAGACAGCAAATTTACAGGAAAAGAAAAACACAAAGTGTTCATTACAAGAAAAAAATAGAAAATACCTTGTATTATGGCAAAAAGTCCTTCCATAATAAGTAAACCTAGGACCAACTCTTTTGACATCTACATCAGCCTTTTATTTGATTTGTATTCTTGTTATATACAAAGAATATGAATTAGTCCTCATAATAAAAGAGTGAACAGCTCCATGGCACAGATAAGAAAAAAAGGAACATAGGACCAATATTAGGCATACATTCATGGGGGCCACAAGATACCAAGCCATATACATCTTTATGCAGACACATTTAGACATTCTTGCCATCATTTTCAAGAACCTAATAGCACTCACCTCCCAACTTGAGCAGGGCTGTGCAAGATAAGCAGTGTAGATTTGTATATATCCCTTCAATTATCCAGACCAACCTGAAAGGTAGTCAAAGTAGTACTCTGATTCACCAATTATATATTGGTGTTTGTGGACTCACTTTTTATGGATAAGAAATAGAAAGACAGCAGTACTGGGTCTTTCATGACATGAAAAAGAAATTTGGTATTGCTATTGAATAAAATGAGAGTCATGTTAATTTATCAGGATAATTGAAGGATTTATGGCCTTTGAGGATTTTGAGCATTTGCTTGGAATTGCACATCCAATTATGGCACTGTATTTAACGGTGAGACTGACAAGAGATGAGTTCAGTGGGATGACTTCATTGGCTCTTGAAGATATTCCACTGAGAATTAACTGGATTAGAGTGAAGTACGTCCTTGCTTTGGTGGAAGACAGAGAGAGAGAGTTGTCCACCTAAGTGCCCTTGCCTGTTATGAATGTACCTACCTGAATAGGAGGGCAACTATAACATATATGGGGAAGCAGGATTTTTGATAAATGCTACTACATTGCCTCTTTTTAAATTTACCTTGAGATTTTTTTTTTTGGCACAACAGGTATGTGCATATTCCATGCCTCGATGATATTGTTTATTATCAGTGGAAGACCAGTGCTCAGTTTGCAGTCATCCGGAAACTTAGTCAAACACACTTTGGGGTTATTATCTTGACTGTCTGCAAAAAAAAAATGCCAAACAGGACAGGAGCAGACAGGGCCCAGCCCTGATTCCTTCATAGCTTTATAAATATGTACTAGGATACTGGTGCTGGAGCCTTAAAAGCCTAGCCCATAGGATTACCCTGGCATCATGCCATGCAACCTTAGTTCCCAGTGCCTCTGTTGAGTAAAGCCACTGGAGTGATCCCTGGGGTGAATTTTCTATTTCCCATCTACTAATCAAGATTTCTCTTGAAGAAGACCAGTGAGGTGCTCTGCTTGACATGTTTGGGAAGTCTATTCCAGAGCATGGGCAGTCTCTGGCTTATGAAACTGTCCCTCCAGCATGTTCTGTTGATTGTGGTAATGAGGTTGAGGTCTCTGGAGCTTGTGGTGTGGAGGGATTGGGATTTCTTTAGATGTAGAATTTCTAACAGAGCTGGGTCAGACATGGCTTTGTAAGTCAAGCAGAGATTGCTTCTAATTAGGCGATATGAGATAGAGAATAGTTGGAGTTATTTTAGTCTGTCCACATAGGACAGATGTTTAAGGCCTAGGATCCTCTTTGTGAGGTACTTTTGTGGCCTCTCTAGTTGTTGCAGGTGTTTAGTGAGGTACATGTCAAATGGAGCACTGTACTCAATGATTGGCCTAATGAGGGAAGAGTAGAGGGAGACAATGACCTCTTTCTTCCTGGATGCAAAACCCTTAATAATGAGATGTGCCACATAGAAGGACTTTCTGACCACAGTGGCAATGTGGTGGTAAAAAGAGAGGTTGCTGTCAACCTGTGTTCCCAGATCTCTTATAATGCCTTCTGTGTTCAGTGGCCTACTATTGATGTAGTAATTCATGGGAACTGGGCTTTTCCCACAGGGGATGATGACACATTTTTTTGGCATTGAGCTTAAGGCTATGGTTCTGACACCGGTCGTTGGTCTGAGTGAGGTCTTTCTGTAGGATGTCAACATCACTCAGGGAGTTAATAATAGCTCCCAACTTGCAATCATCTGTGAACTTTGTTAGCCACAGTCCCTTCATGTTGGCCTGGACTTCAGAGAAGTAGATATCAAACAGGAGAGGACCCAGGACTGAACCCTGTGGAACTCCACTTGTGACTGGTCAGCAGTGTGACTTGGAGTCAGCTACTTTCACAGTGTGGGTTCTACTTGTGAGCCAGTTTGCAACCCACCTACTGATATAGGGGTTAATGCCTAGCTTAGTGAATTTTTCTATGATTCATGAGTGAGGAATGCTATCAAAGACCTTGGCGATATCAAGTTAGGCTGTATGAACCATCTTGCCTTCATCCACAGCTCTGGTGACTGACTCAGAGAAATTGACAAAGTTGAGCAGGCATGATCTAGCCTTCACAAAACAAAACTGTGTGGGACCCAGAGTTTGGAGATTCCCAACATCCTCGTTTATTAGGTCCATGATGATGCGTTCCATACCTTTGCATATCAGACTTGTCAGACTAATAGGGGGATAGTTCACAGGGTCTGTAATCACTCCTCATTTGTGGAGAGGGATAACTGTAGCAGTGCACCATTCAGTAGGGACAAAGCCTGAGGTGAGGCTGTGATTGAACAGGGCACACAGGTGGGGTGCTAGTTCATTCTGTAGTTCATGTAGAATACAGCCTGGGATATTGTCAGTTCCCATAGAAGCTGTATTCTTGGCCTAGGACAGTGCTGTTTTAACTTGTGCAGTAGTAATACTGGGTGCCTGGCAATCTACTGGTATTGTGACTGGCCCTTGGGGGGGGGGGAACGGGTAAAGTTTGCACTGAATCTGTCAGCCAGTATATTGGCAATATCTGTTGGCTTGGTATAGGAGGTACCATGCAGTACCTCAGAGCAAATTTGGGTATTGCCATGGAGATTCTTTACATAACTATAGAAGGCCTTGTGGTTGTGTTTACTATCTGCTGCAATTCTGCTTTATAGCTAGCTTTAGAGGATTTGATGAGGGATCTCAGCTTTTTGTTGAGGCTGATAATGTAGTTTTTCCAGTCTTGGGACTTCACCCTATTCCGCATCAGTTTTCTACTTCTGTTGTAGAATTTGTTTATGGCAGGGGACCACCAGATCTGATTCCTTTTTTTGGAGGAGAATGTCTTGGTTCTATTGGGTATGGAGAGATCCATGCATTTGTGTACATGTTCGTACAGTGCATTGTTGTATGATTTAGTGGTCATGCAACTGATCTCCATTTGCATGGGTGCCATGAAGTTAGCCACCTCTGTTTTTAGGAGCCCAGAGTTAGTTTTAGAGAAGTTTTTCATGGTGGTTACCTCTGCGGGGGGAGAGGGGGGGAGTGTTGTTGATTTCCAAGGAGATTAGACTGGTGTATAGCAACGGTCGCCCATGTTAGTAATGACCAGGTCAAGGATATTGCTACCTCTAGTGGTGGTAAGAAAGATCTGGTCCAGGGCATTGGAATTGATGAATTCCAGGAAATGTTGGGCAAGTGTACTGGTACATGAGTAGTTTTCCCAGTTAATGGAGGGATAGTTGACGTTGCCAAGTATGACAGTGCTAGAATGGACCTCTAATATTCTCCAGGGTGCTTAGGAACATGAAGTGTGAGACTTGGACATGATTGGGGATTTATAACAGGCTACGACCTTAATTTCTGAATTACCCAATGTTAGCTGCACCTGACGTATCTCAGATGTGTTATGTTAGGCTACCAGTATGGATTTGTGTGCATCCTTTATGAATATGGAAAAAACACCACCTTTGGAGCTGTGGTCCGAGTTTTGGGGCCGAATGGTGTGGAATGAGTTATAGCCTGGTAGTGCAGAAGTGCTTTCAGCTGCCTTGAACCAGGTCTCTGTTACGGCACAAATGTTGATGTTCTCCATTTTAAGGAGTACTTCGAGTGAGTGCATTTTGAGATTTAGACTTCTAGCTTTGAGCAGCATGACCCTCAGATTGCATTTATTTGTAGCTGTTACAGTGGTAATTTGGTCTTTGGAGCACTGCCTAAAAAAGGCTCTATAGGGATGGAAAGAGCCTTGGCCAGTGTCTGGAAACCCACAGGTAATAGATGCAAGCCATCTCTGGCAAAGCATTGAGGTCTGTCAATCATGTCATCCCAGGAAGACAGATACTGGATCCCATTAGAATGACAGACAGAAACTTAGCCAATTGTTGAAATCAATGATTTTCTGCTTGTACTGTGGTATCATTCTGGGTGATGGTAGGATGCTGCTTAGGGCTAGGGTCATATCTGCCAGGGCTACATAATCCGAGAGCTCCTCCATGTCTCTTTTCATGTATTTCAGGAAGGTACGTCTCAGGTCATTCACACCCACATGTACAATGACAGAGTCATATCTTTACCTGTTATTGAGGGACCTGAGTGCGTGCATTATGTGGTGGATCCTGGCACCTGACAGGCTGCTGACTGTTACTTTCTCCTTATTCAGACTAGTGAGTGGGACATCAGTGTGCCTCACTATGAAGTCACCTATGACTAGTGTGTTGGGCATGCTATTTTGCTTAGGGGCTTTTTTTTGAGTGGCACACTATTTAGGAGAGTTATGTGTCTCATGATTAGTTTTGTGTTGTGGTGGTCAAGTGCGTTTCTGCCTTGGAGGTCTCTGCTGTTTGGGTAGATTTTTATTGAGAGCCTCGTGAAGGTGGGTGTGCGCATTGTGTTTTTATGTGAAGGCAGTGCTGTTGTGTGTTCTGTAGGGCTATGTGTTCCATGTTGTGTGGTGTGGTGCAAGTGTTGACCTTCTCCTCTTGACCAGCTAGTCCTGTCTTGGCTGGAGAGTGCATTGTTCCAATTTGGTTATATAAGGGCATCTCTTGCAAGTTTGAGTGTTGGCAGGTAAGAGGAGAGGGTTGTCAGTGTACATGAGGCAGTTGCTACATTGCCTCAGGATGCCCAAGTTCACCAGGTTAATAGGAGAGAGCACAGGGAACTGTCCTTTAGACATGCCTGGAGGGGTGGGCATTAGTAATAAGTACTGGGGCTGTTTCCTTGTAGAATGTTTAGTGCTAGTAGCACTTTTGTGTGCTACAATAATTGCTACAAGAAGTCTGGTAAAGTGCTAGACTAATAAGCTAGTAAAAGTGCAGGAGAGTAGAGAACTAGTAGATCTAAGGGAAACATTGAAGAGCAGACTTTGGCACAAGTCAGAAGCTTACAAACAGTCCTGGATACAGCAAATCTGTATCTGGACTAGACTAGTTACAGTAAAAGTGGGAAACAAGAGCAAACATGGACGTTTAAACCAGAAAGTTGAAAGAAATGGAAAAAACGCCCAAACGGACAATAAACTACAATTGCTGGGCCAAAAATCACTCCTCTTGTGGTAGATAGGCTACCTAGTGCTTACCACTCCTACTGATAAGCTAGAAGGCTTACTTCCAACACAGAAAGGCTTGGTGGGCTCATAAGCTTACATACAGTCCTGGATACAGCAAATTTGTATCTGGACTAGACTGGTTACAGGAAAGGGGACAAAAACGCAAAGGTGGGCTTTTAAACCAGAAAGATGAAAAAGATGGAATAGCTGCCCAAATAGGTTCATAGGTAGGTACTAGGCTATTGGTCCCGGGGCCTATACATGCCCAGCCAAAAAGGTACCCTGGCTTTTGCCACCCAAGAAAATTATTTTCCTGTGCCACTGTCGAGCAGAGCCACAGAGGTGATTCCCGGGGCGAATTTCCTATTTCCCATCCAATCATCAAGATTTTTCTTGAAGAGTGCTAATGAAGAGCTTTGCTTGATATAGATAGGTAGTTTATTCCAGAGTATGGGAAGTCTCTGGGATAGGAATCTATCCTTCCGGCATGTTCTGTTTATTGTGGTGACAAGGTTTAGGTCATTAGAGCGTGTAGCTCGGAGGGATTGGGATTTCTTTAAGTGGAGCATGTCCAACAGCTCTGGGTTTGACATAGCTTTGTATGTTAGGCAGAGATCACCTCTGAGTAGGCGATATGTGACGGAGTAAAGCTGGAGTTTTTTGAGACGGTCTGCATAAGGCATCTGTTTGAGGCCAGTAATCCTCTTTGTGAGGTATTTCTGTGGCCTTTCCAGTTGTTGTAGATGTCTTGTGAGGTACATACCAAAAGGGACATTGTACTCTATAATGGGTTTAATGAGTGATGATTAGAGGGGATTAATGATCTCTTTTTTTCTGGATGGGAAACCATTTGTGATGAGGTGTACCATGTAGAAGGATTTCCTGACTACTGTGGTGATGTGATTATCAAAGGAGAGACTACTGTCCACCTGTGTCCCAAGGTGTCTTATCACACTTTCGTTGTTAAGTATACTACTGCCTATGTTGTAGTTCATAGGTACAGAGTTTTTACCAAAGGGGATGACAATGCACTTTTTGGTATTGAGCTTGAGGCCATGGCTTTGACACCAGGCATCTGTCTCAGTGAGGCCCTTTTGTAGAATGTCCACATTGTTAGGAGTTTCGATTATGGCTCCAAGTTTGCAAGTCATCTGCAAACTTCGTTAGCCAAAGACCTTCTGTGTTAGCCTGTAATTCAGATAAGTAGATACCAAACAGCAGAGGACCCAGGACTGAACCCTGTGGTACTCCACTTGTCACTGGTCTGAAGTCGGATTTGGAGTCTCCTACTTTCACAGTGTGGGTTCTGTCAGTGAGCCAGTTGGTAACCCATCTTGTGACATAGGGGTTTATACCTAGTTTAGTGAGTTTATCTATAATTCCAGAGTGGGGGATGGTGTCAAAAGCCTTGGCAAGATCTAGATAGGCTGTGTGAACCACCTTACCCTTGTCTATGGCTTTGGTGACTGCTTCAAAGAAGTCTATCAGGTTTAGGAGACATGATCTGCCTTTTACAAATGCAATCTGGGTGGGTTTCAGAGTTTGGAGATTACCAATGTCTTTGTTTATAAGTTCCATGATGATACGTTCCATGGCCTTGCAGACCAGGCTCGTCAGGCTAATAGGGCGGTAGTTCCTGGTGTCCGTGGTGGCTCCCCCCTTGTGGAGTGGGATAAACGTCACTGTGTGCCATTCAGCAGGCACAAAGCCTGAGGTGAGGCTATGATTGAACATGGTACTTAGGTGGGGTGCCAGTTTGTTCTGTAGTTCATGTAGAACTCAGCCTGGGATGTTGTCTGGTCCCATGGATGCTGTGCTCTTTGCTTTGGAGAGTGTAGTTTTTACCTGTGCAGCTGTGATTACAGGAACGTTGCATTCTTCCGGTATAGAGATGGGCTCTTTAGGGGGTGAGAGGGGGTAAAGTTAGCACTGAACCTATCTGCCAGGATGTTGGCAATATCAGTTGGGTCTGTATATTTAGTGCCAATGTGCTGTAACTCAGAGCAGATCTGAGTGTTGCCATTGAGATTCTTGACATAGCTATAGAATGCTTTGTGGTTGTCTTTAGAATCAGTGGCGATTTTGTTTTCGTAACTAGCTTTGGAGGATTTTATCAGGGATCGCAGCTTCTTACTGAGGCTGACCAGGGAGCTCCTCCACTCATGGGATTTTACTCTCTTTTGCAACAGTTTCTTCCTTCTGTTGTACAGTTTGTTTATGGCAGGGGACCACCAGATTGGCTTCCTTTTTTTGGTCTTGGTTCTGTTTGGGATAGCACGAACCATGCACTCATGTAAGTGCTTATAAAGTGCAATTGTGTAGGATTCGGTAGTCGTAACTGTATTGTCCATCTGCATGGGTGTCATGAAGTTCACCACTTCTGTCTTAAGAAGCATGAAGTTGACTTTGGAGAAATTTTTTGCCATGGTTTCCTTAATGGGGGGTGGGGGCAGGATGTGGATATCTAGGGTAATTAGCTTATGGTCGGATTGGACCAATGAGGCGTTGACTTCAGGTGTGGAACACCGGTCACTCATGTTGGTAATGACTAGATCTAGGATATTGTTGCCCCTGTTGGGGGTGTGGATAAGTTGATCCAGGGCATAGGAGTTTATGAATTCCAGAAAGCGTTGAGCAAAGGAGTTGGTACATGAGTAGTTTTCCCAGTTAATGGTGGGTAGTTGAAATTACCCATTATTAGGGTGTTTGGTTGAACCCTAATATTTTCCAGTACATCAAGAAAAGAGGAGTGATAATCCTGGGGCATGGTGGGTGATCTATAGCAAGCTGCAATTTGGATTGCAGTTTTGCCCAGAGTTAGTTGCACTTGGATAACCTCGGCTGCATTATGCTGAGCAATTAGCCTGGAGGTGTGGACATCCTAATATGGACACACCTCCACCTTTTTTGTTCCGGTGTTGGTTACATGGCCGAAAAGTGTGGCATGAGTTATAGCCTTGTAGTGCAGGGATGCTCTCTGGAGCCTTGAACCAGGTCTCAGTCACTGCACAGATATCGATGTTCTCCATTTTAAGGAGTGCCACGAGTGAGTGCATTTTGAGATTTAGACTTCTAGCATTGAGTAGCATCACCCTCAGTTTTTGCTTGCCTGTTCCTGTTATGGTGGTGAATTTGTCATTTGAACCTTGCCTAAAAAAGGCACTATAGCGGCAGCAAGAACCTTAGTCAGTATCCGAAATCCCAGGGGTGACAGATGCAGGGCATCTCTCGCAAAGCATCGTGGTCTGTCGACCATGTCATCCCAGGCAGACAGATACTGGATTCCTTTAGAATGGCACCAGAAGCTTAGCTAATTGTTGAAGTCAATAATTTTGTCCTTGTACTGCGGCATCATTCTGGGTGATGGCAGAATGCTCCTCAGGACTAGGGTCAGACCTGCCTGGGCTACAAGATCGGAGAACTCTTCCATGTCTCTTTTCATGTAGTCCAGGGAGGTACATCTCAGGTCGTTCACACCAACATGGACAATGACTGAGTCATATTTGTACTTGTTGTAAAGTGACCTGAGTGTGTGGGTTATGTGGTGGATCCTGGCACCCGACAGGCAGCTGACAGTAACCTTCTCTTTGTTTAGCCTGGTGAGTGGGACATCAGTGTGCCTGACTATAGAGTCACCTATGACTAGTGTGTAGGGTACATTGTGTTGCCTTATTGGCTATGGTTGAGTGGCACACTAAGTCTGTGGGCTATGTGTCATTTGGGTTGTGTTGGGGGGTAGAGGATGCTTGCATTTCTGCTTTGTGGTCTGTGTTGCTTGAGCAGATTATTACTGAGAGCCTCCACAAATGTTTTTGTGTTTCTATGTGTGGATTTTGGTGGTGTAGATTTAGTGAGACTATGTGATGAGTGTGGTGTGGTGCAAGTGTTTGCCTTCTCCTATTGACTGTCAAGTTCAGTCTTGATTGGAGATAGCTTTACCTCCAGTTTGGATAGATAAGTTCATCTCTCACAGGTTGTAATGTTGGGTGGTAGGAGGAGAGGGTTGTCTGTGTACATGAGGCAATTTCTACATTGCCCCAAGATGTCCAGATTCATCAGATAGACAGGAGAGAACACTGGGAGCTGACCTTGGACATGCCTGAATAAAAAACTATTTTCCTCTAGATAAGTGAGGAAAGTGAGTACAAGAGCTGTTTTTTTCTCTAAGCAAGTGAGGAAAGTAAGTACCAAAACTGTTTTCGTCTAGGTAATGAGGAAGGTTGAGTGCTGTAGTAATTAGTAGGTTATTTAGTACTTACAAGTTCTGAACAAGTGCTGATTACGAATAAGCAAATTCAAGTGCTAAAACTAAGAATCTGCATCTGCACTAAACTAGTTACAGGAAAGGGGGTAAACAAGTGCAAATGCAGGCTTTTAAATCAGAAAGTTGAGAGAGATGGAAAAACTGGCCAAAAAGCCAATAACTACAATTTCTGGTCCAGAACCACTCCTTATGTGGTAGATAGGTTACCTAGTGCTTACCACTCCCACTGATAAGCTAGAAGGCTTCCCTCCAACACGGAAAGCTTGGGGGGGGGGGCTCAGAAGCTTACATACAGTCCTGGATACAGCAAATCTGAATCTGGACTACACTAGTTACAGAAAAGGTATATATATATATATATATATATATATATATATATATATATATATACAGAAAAGTAGCTAAAACAGCAGTAAAAACAATTCAAATGCAGTGCAAGCTAGTACACTTGAGTATGTAGCAATGTTAGACCAAACAGTTTAAAAAATGCAATTAAATTGAAAATGACTAAAAACAAGTGCAGAATGAGTCTATTAGGTATAATGAGATAAAGAGATGGGACTGGGGGGAGTTTCCTAGATCAAATCTACAGTGGGGGCGGGCAACTGCAAAAGCCTCCAAATTTAAACAACAACACAAGAATAGGGAGGGTGGATATGGGAAAACCAACACCTTCAGCAGAGATCTGAAAAACTATACAGTGAAGCAAAAATAACAGTGCAGAACTCTGAAGTCAGCCACCAATGATATAAAATTAGTTAAACAACAATTACCAGTACACAACTCTGAAGTGCCAGAAAAATATACTCCGCTCTGTATATCTATAGATAATTTGAAGAGCACTTTGTCAGGACACAGGAAGGCTCTAGCAATGATATGCAGACTTTTACTAAGAGGGTCTAATTTTATGCAAGTAATCCTTGAGATGGTCAGATAACACACAGGATGTAAAACCAGTTATACCAACTTAAGAAACAGAGAAATAGGGGGAGGGGGGGAACACCTTCAGCAGTGATCTGAAAAACTATACAGTGAAGCAAAAATAACAGTGCACAACTCTGAAGTCAGCCAGCAATGATATAAAATTAGTCAAACAACAATTACCAGTACACAACTCTGAAGTGCCAGAAAAATATACTCAGCTCTGTATATCTCCAGATAGTTTGAAGAGCACTCTGTCAGGACACAGGAAGGCTCCAGCAATTATATATGGCCAATATACTACAATTTCTGGTCCAAAAACCACTCATGTTGTGGTAGATAGGCTTCCTAGTGCTTACCACTCCCACTGATAAGCCAGAAGGCTTCATTCCAATACAGAAAGGCTTGTGTGTGGGGGGGGGGGTTCAGAAGCTTACAAGCAGTCCTGGATACAGAAAATCTGTATCTGAACTAGACTAGTTACAGGAAAGGTAGGAAACAAGCTTAGAATTTAGATTTTTTTACAGAAAAGCAGCTAAAACAACACTAAATAATTCAAGTATAGTGCAAGCTAGCACCCTTGAGTGTGCAGCAGTATTAAAGAAAATACAGTTTAAATCAATGCAATATATTCAAAAATGTATTCTGAACGTATTTCAATTATTGTTTTATTCAACTTTGAACAGTTAAAAAGTACCCAAAAATATACTTATCAGCTGAGAAGCACACTCAGTCAGAATACTGGGAGATTCTAGCAAAGATTTTTTTTTTTTAGCAAAGTGGAATGGGAGAAAGGA
Source organism: Protopterus annectens (assembly GCF_019279795.1). Lineage (NCBI taxonomy): Eukaryota > Metazoa > Chordata > Ceratodontiformes > Protopteridae > Protopterus > Protopterus annectens. The sequence goes on along the minus strand of NC_056726.1, from coordinate 230,280,386 downwards.
GGAGCAGAAGATAATTCAAGGTTAAGAAACTAAGTGGGTTGGCCTTCTCAAATGTTCTCTCTGTATTAAGTAGAATGAGCTAATGAAACTAGACTGGGAGGTGTGTCCCAGGTCATAAGACAGTAGGGTGGGCAACTGCAAAGCCACCAAGTATAAGAACAGGATACCAATAGGGAGGGAGGGTGGTAAACTAAATTAGTTATATGATACACTCCTTGGCAGTAATCATAACAGAAAAACACTAACATATGTTTAAGAAATGGAGAAAATTTCCAGTTAATACTTCACCCACAGTGAAATTAGCTAGAAAAGATTTACCAACAGTGTGACAGTAAAAAAAAAGCTTATTTAACAGGCCCTGTGAATCAGACAATTTTAGTACAACCATGAAGATTAGTTTATAGCTATAAAATACAGTAAAAAGTATGTAGCAGACAATAAAAGTACTATAAATATCTATAATAAGCAATAACGAGTAAAAATAATTAAAATACAGGATACATAAAGTTATATATCACAGATCAGAGTTTTGCTCAGTGCCCTTCCCCCGATTAGCACTATGTGAAATGGCAGAAACACTCACAAGGTAACTTCTTAAGTAACAAAAAGTTAAAACTTTAAACAACTTTTAAAAAGCTTGAAAGAACCAATAAGATGCTTACTCCAAGCCATAGTCCAGGTAACCCCAATCAGCCAATGACCATAAACACTACACTCTCACTAAAATGTGAAATGGCTTTTGTTAAACTAGGCATGGCCTGGAACATGTGCTCAGACACGCAGCCTCTGCAAACAAACAACTAGGCCCACAACACAAGCCTGAATATGTACAATGCTACAGATACCTCCTACACCTCATAGGCAGAAAAACACTACAGAAATGTTTATCACAACAAAAACACAGCAGCGAGCTGTTAAATGAAAGTTTTAAACAGATAAAGGAGCAAGGAGACACTACAGAATGCTTTTAACTGCAATCAAATCAGTTATATGATATACTCATTGGCAGGAAATGAGAACAAACAAACACAAACAGATGTTTAACAAATGGAGAAAATTTCCATTAATACCTCACACACAGTGAAACTAGCTAGAAAACATTTACAAACAGTGTGACAGTAAAAAATCTTATTTATCAGGACCCGTGAGGCAGGCAATTTTAGTACAACTGTCCAGATTAGTTTATAGCTATAAAATACAGTGAAAAGTGTGCAGCAAAAAATAAAAGTGTTATAAATATCTATAATAAGCAATAACTAGCAAAATAAGCAAAAAACAGGCTACTTAATGTTATATATCACAGATCAGAGTTTGCTCAGTACCCTTCCTCTGATTAGCTCTGTGTGAAATGGCAGAAACACTCACAGAGTAACTTCTTAAGTAACAGAAAGTTGAAACCTGAAACAACTTTAAAAAAAAGCTTGAAAGAACCAATGAGGTGCTTACTCCAAGCCGTAGTCCAGGTAACCCCAAACAGCCAATGATCATAAACACTACACTTTCACTGAAATGCAAAATGGCTTTTGTTAAACTAGGATGGCATGGATCATCTGCTCAGACACACAGCCTCTGCAAACAAACAACTAGGCCCAGAACACAAGCCTGAATATGAACAATGCTACAGCTACTACCTACACTACTTAGGCAGAAAAACACTACAAAAATGTTTATCACAGCAAAAAAAAAAAAAAAAACAGCAGTGTGACTATAAATGAATCTTTTAAACAGATAAAGGAGCAAAGAGACTTTAGAGAATGCTTTTAACTGCAAACAATTCAGTTATATGATGCACTCCTTTGATAGGAAGGCAGAACAAACAAACACAAACAGATGTTTAACCAATGGAGAAAATTTCCATTTAATACCTCACACACAGTGAAACTAGCTTTAAAAAAATTTGCAAACAGTGTGACAGTAACAACCTTATTTATCAGGCTCTGTGAGGCAGACAATTTTAGTACAACCATGCAGATTAGTTTATAGCTATAAAATACAGTAAAAGGTATGCAGCAAACAATAAAAGTGCTATAAATATCTATAATAAGCATTAGCTAGTACAAATAAGCAAAAAACAGGATATGTAATGTTATATATCACAGATAAGAGTTTTGTTCAGTGCCCTTCCTCCAATTAGCTGTGTGTGAAATGGCAGAAACACTCATAAGGTAACTTCTTAAGTAACAGAAAGTTAAAACCTGAAACAACTTTAAAAAAAAAGCTTGAAAGAACCAATGAGGTGCTTACTCCAACCTCAGTCCAGGTAACCCCAATCAGCCAATAACCACAAACACTACACTCTCTCGGAAATGCAGAATGACTTTTGCTAAAGTAGGATGGCCTGGAACATGTGCTCAGACATATAGCCTCTGGAATCAAACAACTAGGCTCATAACACAACCCCGAATATGGACAATGCTACAGCTACTACCTACACTACTTAGGCAGAAAAACACTACAGAAATGTTTATCACAGCAAAAAACAGCAGTGAGCCTTTAAATGAACGTTTTAAACAGATAAAGAAGTGATGAGAGTCTAGAGAATGCTTTTAACTGCAAACAAATCAGTTATATGATACACACCTTGGCAGGAAATCAGAAAAAACAAACACTAACAGATGTTTAACAAATGGAGAAAATTTCCAGTTAACACCTCACACACAGTGAAACTAGCTAGAAAAGATTTACAAACAGTGGGAAAGTAAAAACCTTATTTATCCAGCCCTTTGAGGCAGGCAATTTTAGTACAACCATGCAGATTAGTTTTCAGCTATAAAATACAATAAAACATATGCAGCAGACAATAAAAGTGCTATAAATATCTATAATAAGCTATAACTAGTAAAATAATAAAAAAACAGGTTACTTAGCGGTATATACCACAGATCAGAGTTTTGCTCAGTGCCCTTCCTCCGATTAGCTCTGTGTGAAATGGCAAACCACAAGTTATAAATTTAGTGTTTGGTCACTTGAGATTTGCCCATGAAACCTAACACCAAGAATATTTTGAGTAACTCACATGTTGACCCTGTATTAATTTGATTACCTGGATAGTATCACAATGTATAGCTTCAAGTATTGGTAAGTCAGTAGTCCATTTACTCTGAGTCCATCTTATTCCATTTTAAAACCACTCTCTCAACAGTAACTTATAAACTGGTGTGATTCTTTTTTTTTCTGCTGTTTTCTTGACCACTTATTATCTGGATCAATAAGCATGATAGATAAGAATCTGTTCATTTAATTTCTTTTTTCAGTTTTTAAAGTACTATGACCTTAACTGAACAGCTACCCAGAATACTGATTACCTGTTCCATGTTTGTCATAGGTTCATAGGTGTGTACTAGACTAATGGCCCTGGAGCCTTTACAAGCCTACCCCAGAGAAGTCCCCTGGCATTGTGCCACCCGACGTTAGTTCCCAGTGCCTCTATCAAGTAGAGCTACTGGAGTGATCCCCGGTGTGAACTATTTCACATCCACTCATCAAGATTTCTCTTGAAGAGGACCAGTGAGGTGCTCTGCTTGACATGTATGGGGAGTTTATTACAGAGCATGGGCAGCCTCTGGGTGATGAACCTGTCCCTCCAGCATGTTCTGTTGATTGTGGTAATGAGGTTGAGGTCTCTGGAGCATGAGGTGCAGAGGGATTGGGATTTCTTTAGATGTAGCATTTTGAATAGAGCTGGGTCAGACATGGCTTTGTAAGTCAAGCAGAGAACACCTCTTAGTACATTATATGAGAGAGAGAATAGCTGGAGATTTATGAGTCTCTCCATGTTGGACATGTGTTTAAGTCCTAGGATCCTCTTCGTGAGGTACTTTTGTGGCCTTTCCAGCTGTTGCATCTGTCTAGTGAGGTACATGCCAAATGGGGCATTATACTTGATGACTGTCCTAACGAGGGAAGAGTAGAGAGAGAGAGATGATGACCTCTTTCTTCCTGGATGCAATACCCTTGGTAATGAAATGTGCCACATAAAAGGACTTTCTGACCACAATGGCAATGTGGTGGTCGAAGAAGAGGTTACCCCAGATCTCTTTTAACGTCTTAAGTATTCAGAGGGCTCCCATCGATGTGGTAATTAGTGGGAACTGAGTTTTTCCCAAAGGGTATGATGATGCATTTTTTTGCATTAAGCTTAAGGCCATGGTTTTGACACCAGTCACTGGTCTCAGTGAGGCCTTTCTGTAGGATTTCTACATCACTTGGGGAGTTAATAATGGCTCCCAACTTGCAGTTGTCTGCGAACTTGGTCAGCCAGAGTCCATCCATGTTGGCCTGGACTTCTGAGAAGTAGATGCCAAACAGAAGAGGACCCAAGACCTATCCCGCTGGACACCACTCGTGACTGGTCGGCAGTCTGACTTGGAGTCCTCTACTTTCACACTGTAGGTTCTATCTGTGAGGCAATTTGCAACCCAACCCTGGGATTCAGGTTACTGGCTAAGGCTCTTGCCACCGCTATAGTGCCTTTTTTAGGCAAAGTTCAAAGGACAAAACCACCACCGTAACAGGTACAAGCATGCAAAATCTGTAGGTAATACTACTCAATGCTAGAAGTCTAAACCTCAAAATGCACTCTCTTGAGACACTCCTAAAAATGGAGAACATCGATATCTGTGCAGTAACTGAGACCTGGTTCAAGGCTTCAGAGAGCACCCCTGCAATACCAGGCTACAACTCTTACCACACTTTTCGGCCACCAAACCAGGACCAAAACACTAAAGGTGGAGGTGTGTCAATATTCACCAAGGATATTCACACCACCAGGCTAGTTGCCCAACACAATGCGTCTGAAATTCTCCAGGTGCAACTAACACTAGGTAAGACTGCAATCCAAACTGTAGCTTGCTACAGATCCCCCAACATACCCCAAGATTCTCACTACACCTTTCTAACCATACTGGAAAATATTTAGATAGAACCAAACACCCTAATACTGGGTGATTTTAACTACCCTGCCATTAACTGGGAAAACTACTCATGTACCAACACCTTTGCCCAATGGTTCTTGGAATTCATAAATTCCAACGCGCTGAATCAACTAATCCATAGTCCCACCAGGGGCTCCAACATCTTAGACCTGGTCATTACCAACATGGGAAATCAATGCTCCACACCTATGGTCACCCCCTCATTAGTCAGGTCTGACCATAAGCTAATCACCCTTAACATCCACATCCCACCCCCACCCCCCAGTAAGGCTACTCAAGTCAGAAGTGACAAACTTCATGACACCCATGCAGACAGGAACTGAAAGTTCAACTGCTGAATCCTACACTAAGGCACTGTACGAGCACATCCACTCATACATGAATCGTGCCATCCCAAATAGAGCAAAGATGCTCTCATCCAAAAATAGAAAGCCAATCTGGTGGTCCCCTGCTATAAACAAACTTTACAACAAAAGAAAAAAACTGTTGCAGAAAAGAGTAAAATCCCAGGATGCAAAAAACTCTCTCACCAGCCTCAGTAAGAAACTAAGATCCCTCATAAAATCCTCCAACGCTAGTTATGAAAATAAAATTGCCAAAGAGTCCAAAGACAACAACAAGGCATTCTATAATTATGTAAAAAATCTAAGTGGCAATGCTCAGATCTGCTCTGAGCTAAAACAGAATGGCATTAAATATACTGATCCCAAGGATATTGCCAATATCCTGGCAGATCGATTAAGTGCCAACTTCACCCCCCCTCTCACCCCCTAAATGGCCCATCTCAATACCGGAAGATTGCCAAATTCCGGTAATAACAGCCACACAGGTAAAAAATGCACTCTCCAAAGCTAAGAATACATGTGTCATGTTTACCCTTAGCCTCACCTCAGGTTTTGTGCCCACTGAGTGGCGCAGATCTACAGTTATCCCACTCCACAAGGGGGGATCCACCTTGGATCCTGGAAACTACCGTCCCATCAGTCTGACAAGCATTATTTGCAAGGCCATGGAGTGTATTATCATGGAACTTATGAACAAAGACATTGGCAACCTTCAAACTCTGGACCCCACCCAGTTTGGGTTCGTGAAGTGCCGATCTTGTCTCCTGAACCTGACTGACTTCTTTGAATCAGTATTCAGAGTCATGGACAAGGGCAAGGTGGTCCATACAGCCTATCTAGACCTTGCCAAGGCCTTTGACACCACCCCCCACTCTGGAATCATAGATAAACTTACTAAGTTGGGCATTAATCCCTACATCACCCAATGGATTGCTAACTGGCTTACTGTTAGAACCCACACTGTAAAAGTAGCCGACTCCAAATCCAGCTCCAGATAAGTGTCAAGTGGAGTACCTCAGGGTTCAGTCCTTGGACCGCTCTTGTTTGGGATCTACTTCTCTGAAGTACAGGCCAACACTAGGGGACTCTGGCTAACAAAGTTCGCAGATGACTGCAAACTGAGAGCCATTATTGAATCCCCAAAATGAAGTGGATAGTCTACAAAAGGGCCTTACAGAAACAGATACTTGGTGCCAGAGCCATGGGCTCAAGCTCAATGCCAAGAAATGTATAGTTATCCCCTTTGGAAAAAAAACATGTATCTGTGAATTACCATATAGGTGGCAGTACACTAAACACCGAAAGTGTGATATGAGACTTAGGGATACAGGTGGATAGTGGTCACACCTTCGATAACCACATCGCCACAACAGTCAGGAAATCCTTCTATGTGGCACACCTCATCACTAAGGGCTTTTCATCCATAAAAAAGGAGGTCATTGTCCCACTGTACCCATCCCTCATTAGACCCATTATAGAATACATCGACCCATTTGGTATGTACATCTCAAGACATCTGCAACAACTGGAAAGGCCACAGAAATACCTCACTAAAAGAATCACAGGCCTAAAGCAGATGCCTTATGCTGACCGCCTTAAAAACTCCAGCTATACACTGTCACATATCTTCTACTCAGAGGCGATCTCTGCTTAACATACAAGGCCATGTCAAACCCAGAGCTGTTGGACATGCTACACTTAAAGAAATCCCAATCCCTCAGAGCCACATGCTCCAGGGATCTAAACCTTGTTATCACAATAAACAAAACATGCTGAAGGGATAGGTTCCTGATGCAGAGACTTCCTAGACTCTGGAATAGATTGCCCATACATGTCAAGCAGAGTGCCTCTTTGGCCCTCTTCAAAAGGAACCTTGGCAATTGCATGGGAGAAAGAAAATTCACCCTGGGGATCACGTCAGTTGAGACAAAGACAACGGCCAGCATATACAATTTATAATTACCATCAACCAATAGCATTTTGGTATAATCCAACCACAAGCTGGTTAGAAAATTAAAGACATAGCAAGTAATAACCATTTAGAACTAACAAAAACTAAACTAGTATGTAATGAAGCCCTATATATATGCAAACAATATACACCAGAAAATAATATATGTATACATAATATCTAAGCATAAATATATATTCATAAGAATCCCTCAAGTATATATAAATAAAAAATGAAGTTATGTATGCATATAGTTATAACAATAGTAAATTCATCAAATTGGTTTAAATGCTAACAACCAAATAGCACAATAATTTGTATAAAAATATTATCAGGAAATTAATAAATAAGGCATCATACACAGTCTATAAAAATTAAATATTACTCCTATATATAATATACATAAATTTATGTTTTATAATATCAAACACAATAAACTTGCAATAAATTCCATAATTCCATACAATAACCATGATAATGATAAATATACATATGTATATCCAGTGGACTGTTTAACTAATAATAGATGCACAGATACCTAGGCATAAGAAAAAAAATTTCCGGTTAGCCATAACATAACCATACCTTATTATGAACCACTACATATTTCTATAGCCACTGGTATACATTCAAAATCAAAATTGAGTTTCACAACTAGCAAATATAACTAGTTGTATATAGTTGTCATACAAATATTATACTATTATACTATATACATACATAAGATTTCAATCTACAAATGATCATTCAGACCTAGGGGAAATAGGGCACCAAGATGGATAATCCAATATTTTTCTTTATTATTAAGTATGGAATGCCACCCTTGTTGATTATTTCAATCCCCCATTATTCTATCAATGACTGTAAACATAAATTTAGCATTCTGATGTTTAACCGTATGCCTATATAGGGCACTAGTTTCCTTTTTGTTTTTAATGTCACTTCTATGTTCCCCCATCCTGATTCTGAGTGAACGTGATGTCTGTCCGACGTAAAAAGCTGAACATTGACATTTTGCCAGGTAAATAATCCAGGTACTACTACAGTTACCAAACACCCTAATGTCATAAACTCTACTAGTGCTCATACTGGTAAACTGTTTAAGTTTGGCCACTTGGATACAAGATGTGCAATGGCTGCATGGAAATGTACCAACAAGAATATCCCCAGATATTGTCAACTGTTTATAGGTAGCCCCACCACTTTCCTTGTGCTTGTAATGAGAGAACATAGCTTTTAGATTTTTACCCCTTCTATAAGAGAATTGACATTTAGGGCCCAAGATGTTTCTAAGATGATCATTAGCTAATAATATATTCCAATTAGAATCAAGAATGTTTCTAATAACATTATGGTTTTTGCCATAAGTAGTAACACATCTGACTGTAGATTCAGTCCCTGATTGATAATGCTTCTTATATTCTAATAGTTGGCTACTATCCTGGATATCTGACATTCTACTAGCTGACATAATGTCCGAATAATGATAACCTCTATCCAAAAATCTCTTTTGTAAGTCCTCCTTTGCTGATTCAAAATCAGTCTTGGACGAACAGATACGTTTTATTCCCAGAAATTGTGATTTTGGCATGTTGCGGACGGTGTGGCATGGATGCATACTAGATGCATGCAATAGGGTATTGTAATAGGGTATTGTATTGCAGATATTTCCTATATGTTTTGGTACTCAACGTATGGTCATTATTCCTATACACCGTAACATCAAGAAAATTGATAGTGTTAACATCATACGTAACAGTGAATACAATACCCCATATGTTACTATTTAAATATTCAACAATATGTGGCACACCTCATCACTAAGGGCTTTTCATCCATAAAAAAGGAGGTCATTATTCCACTGTACTCATCCTTCGTTAGACCCATTATAGAATACATCGCCCCGTTTGGAATGTACCTCTCAAGACATCTGCAACAACTGGAAAGGCCGCAGAAATACCTTACTAAAAGAATCACAGGCCTAAAGCAGATGCCCTATGCTGACCGCCTAAAAAAACTCCAGCTATACTCTGTCACATATCTTCTACTCAGAGGCGATCTCTGCTTAACATACAAGGCCATGTCAAACCCAGAGCTGTTGGACATGCTACACTTAAAGAAATCCCAATCCCTCAGAGCCACACGCTCCAGGGATCTAAACCTTGTCATCACAATAAACAAAACATGCTGGAGGGATAGGTTCCTGATGTAGAGACTTCCTAGACTCTGGAATAGATTGCCCATACATGTCAAGCAGAGTCCCTCTTTGGCCCTCTTTCAAAGGAACCTTGACGATTGGATGGAAGAAAGAAAATTCACCCTGGGGATCACGTCAGTTGCCCTGCTAGACAGGGGTCCAGGGAAGTAAATAGTGTGGGAAGAAATAGCCAAGGAATTGTTATGGCTAGGCTTGTATAGGCCCTAGGGCTGATAGCCTAGTACCAACCTATGAACCTAAGTAGTGATATAGGGGTAGGGTTGCCACCTTTTCAAATAACGAAAGTGGGACATTTTTGGTACAAACATCAGATTTTACAGGCCAACATACCCACGGTCAGTACAACAGTTAGAACTTACATTTTTTGCTTAAATAAAAGCTTATTCTTGTAGCATTTTAGTTGCTTATTCTGTTTCTTATAACATTTAGGTATTTTAGATACAGAATAACTGTTTTATGCAACTATTACATAAAATATAGGAAATCATTTTGTCCTAAAATCTCAGGGCATTTGCCATTTTTACAATTTTTTGTCAGGACACCACTGACCAAAGAGGGACTGTCCCTCGCAAAGTGGGACTGGTGGTAACCCTATATAGGGGTTGATGCCTAGTTTGGTGAGTTTATCAATAATTACTGAATGGGGAATGGTATCAAAGGCCTCGGCCAGATCAAGGTAGGCTGTATGAACTGCTTTGCCCTCATTCACAGCTCTGGTAAAGGACTCAAAGAAGTCAACCAGGTTGAGCAGGCATGAGCTACCTTTCACAAAACCAAATTGCGTGGTATCTAGAATTTGAAGATTCCCCATATCCTTGTTAAGTATGTCCATGATAATGATGCACTCCATAGCCTTACATATCAGACTCGTCAGGCTAATGGGGCGATAATTCCCAGGGTCTGTAGTCACTCCCCCTTTATGGAGAGGGATGACTATAGCAGTGTGCTATATGGTAGGGACAATGCATGAGGTAAGGCTGTGACTGAACAGGGCACACAGATGTGGTGCCATTTTGCTTTGTAATTCATGTTAAACACATCCAGGGATATTGTCGATTCCCATGAAAGCTGTATTCTTGGCTTTGGACAATGCAGCTTTAACCTGTGTTGCAGTAATACTGGGCGCCTGGCATTCCTCCAGTTTTGTGATTGGTTGATGAATGCTGGCACTGAATCTATTGGCCAGTGTGTTGACAATATCTGTTGGCTCAGTATAGGAGGTACCATTGTGCAGCAACTCAGAGCAAACCTTGGTATTGCCATGGAGATTTTTGATATAAGTATAGAAGGCTTTGTGGTTGTTTTCAGTGTCTTCACAATTCTGCCTTCATAGCTGGCTTTAGAGGTTTTGATGAGGGATCTCAACTTTTGTTGAGGCTAATAAGGGAGTTTTTCCAGACTTGGTACTTCACCTTTTTCTGCAACAGTTTCTTCCTTCTGTTGTAGAGTTTATTAATGGCAGGGGACCTCCAGATTGGGTTTCTTTTTTTTTGCAGGAGAGCGTCTTGGTTCTGTTGGGTATGATTAGTTCCATCCATTTATGTACGTGTTCGTACAGTGCATTGGTATATGATTCGGCAGTCATGCATCGATTTTCCATTGACATAGGTGCTGTGAAGTTAGCCATCTCTGTTTTTAGGAGCCCAAAGTCAGCTTTGGAGAAGTTTTACATGGTGGTTACCTTTGCGGGAGGTGTGACTGAGATGTGGATTTCCATTTTGAATAGTTTGTGGTCGGATCTAATCGGGAAGGAATTGACTATTGGTGTAGAGCAACAGTTATCCATGTTAGTAATAACCAGGTCAGGGATGTTGCTTCCTCTAGTGGTGGTAAGAATGAGCTGGTCCAGGGCATTGGAATTGATGAATTCCAGGAAGCGTTGGACAAGTGTATTGGTGCATAAGTAGTTTTCCCAGTTGATGGAAACTCAAATCACTATAGTCACTATAGTCACATAGCTTCTCATTGGATCACATTGTCTGTTACATTATGGGTTACAGCTTCTCAATGGACCACACTATCTGTTACATTATGAGTTACAGTTTCTCACTGAACCACACTATGTGTTACATTATGGGTTACAGCTTCTCATTGGACCACACCATCTGTTACTGTATTGGTTAAGATCTGGGCTCCATGTCTCTCTCTTTCTCTCTCTATCTCTCTCTGTCATTCTGAACATATTTTTTCTTTAAAGAACAACATTCTCCAGTATATGTTTTTTCTCTTTCAGATCCTATCCTATTTTGATGCAAACAGAGCACTCCCAACTATCACTGCTCATATTATACCCTCCAGTACCATATTAAGCCATTTTAGTCAAAATAAATGCATAGGGCCTGTTTTAAAAGCAGTGGTATATAAAGTTTGCATATCTTAGCCCAAGATTTTGCAGCCTTGGAGTTAAAATATATGTGGTACTGGGAAGACATTTCTCTACATAAGAGGTTAGGGAGTCCTTACCACCAAAAAAAAAAAAAGAAAAACCTTCTATTAATTGCTTCTTTTGTCTGCTGGTCTCAACTCAATTAGATTGAGGTATAAATTTTTTTGAAAGTATGAACAATATCCTACAGTTCCTTTTTATGAGCCTTTGAACTGACATCAGAGCACATTGCACCATAATGAGCCATACATTGTTATGCATAACACATCAAACTGTGCTGTATTGTACCACGTGTTAGAAACCATCTGCTTACATCACTGTCTTGCATCAGATAAGAAACATTAATTAGGTGATATGGGAGATATTCCCAACAAAGTATATTAACTTTGATGTTGCTATACCTTGGATATTTCATTGGTGGGGGACAGATTTTGATTCAAATTCCCACATTCAGCCCTTAGTCACTTAGACTTCATTCTGCAGGGTATTTTAGTTTGAGGAACTACACAATACAGGGCTGAATGATACCATAATGCATTTTATTACCCTGTTGTTAACTATACCACAACATGCTACAACATAGAATGGCATAGCATAACACACTGCACAAAATGATACCAGATAATATTACAATTCTACGTTTCACACTTTCCCAAACTGTACTGTACTACACTACATAGTAACATGGCATATTATAATGAAGCATACAGCATGTCATATCTCATTAAGTTGCACATGAAATGACAGCTTATATTATATGACATCAAATTGAATCATACCATATAAAATCACATTGTACCATGCCAAAGTGTAGTATGCATTATATATAACATAACTCATGAGACTACAAAATGCCATGACAAACAGGCCCAAGCCACACCCAGACAGCTGAATTGTCCATATTTTGGATGAGCATTCCTATTTTAAGGCCTGATTTATCCCTGCACAGAATGTACTTATTTTTGGAAGTATGCCCCTATATTCAGGCTTGATTTACCACTTCACATAATTTTCCATATCCCCCTAATTGCTTGTGAATTTTGAAGCTGTTTAGCACACAGAAAAACATACTACATTAAAAGATATTAGTGACAAAATAATTTAAAGAAAGAGGACACACATCTTATATCTCCCTTTTTCCTGAAGCAAACGTAAATAACTTTGTATGGTAGACGTTTGCAATATAGTTCATTAAAGTTTATAGATTTTTAGACTGCTGCTTTGTTAATGTGTTTATATTTTTCCATCATTTTTATCAATCTCTTTTTTAAACATATGTTTCTGAGTAGTATCTCATGTTCCAACTGGAAGAGGGAAGACTTATGTGCTCTTTGATGTTTACATTTTATTCTCCTTAGATGTCCAGATTTGTAACTGTATGTTTCTGCTTTGCAAGGCTCTTTGCACCTGTTTTCAGTGTCTGCAGGTTAAAATGTATGACCACACCTCATTCCTCCTTACTATAGTATGCTAATGAATACTACAAGAAATCACAACATCTACAATTCCATACCAATCTACAGTGCACGCACACACACACACACACACACACACACACACACACACACACACACACACACACACACACACACAAACACACGTCACATCATATCACAAACCCCACGGAAAACAGTACATCATACTATACCCCACAGCACCTTGCAAATTTACCAAACCACACTGTAATGCATATCACACCATACCATATCAAGCTACAGCAGAGCCGAACACACCAAAACATGATCCTACTTAACAAATCTTTATGTGAATGCCAGTGCCAGTCAAACTTCAGTTAATCATTTCAAAAGTTACAGTTAAAAATTAACGTATTTTTCAGTTACTGTGGATTCTAAGATACTCTATGCTTTTTTAAATTATTAAATAGTATTTAGCAACTACCTGCATTTCACATTACTTTCTTATTTATTTGCATTCTAATGAACAAGACAGAAAACCCTCTTCATAATATAATTCACTGTATTTTTAAGAAATGATAAGTAAAACAAACAGCCTCACTGACTTTTACCACTGAGGTTTTTGGACTAAAAATAAACACTACTGGAAAAGTAGGACTTATGGTTTACATCCGTGTTGCTTTGGCATTATGAAGTATATTTCCATATGCATTATGTGAGAAAAAGACATGTCTTCATTGCAGGCATGGAGCAATCATTGTTAAATAGAAGACTGGATGAATGGAAACATTTCTCTACAGCAGAAGTAGTGGACACATTGAGTAAAGTGAATGGAAAGAAGACAGAAACCAAACTGCTGATGTAATTTAAACTGTGGTAAAACTGGAGTTTGCACAAGTATTAGCTGAGCCATAATGCAACAGTATCAAAATGTTATACAGTAGAATTGGCTCTGTTCTGTATGATACTAAAGCATTAAAATTATTTCAGTTTGACAGTTTTTCTGTAAGTGATGGCTAAGGTGTTTGCATTGTTTGACTGTACGATGACAACCTCTAGTAGCCTTACATTACTAAACATGAAAAAGACAGCATCATCAACTCTGTGGTACACACTCAGAAGAGCAGAACTTGGAGGAATTATTCTTTATCTCTGTCATTCACTACACTTCAGAGTACAGCTATAATCTTTCTAAATTCTGCAAAATGATGGCTGATCTCATATAGCAGCACTGCAGCTGTCTATAGTAAATGATTCAGGGGATTCTTTTGTGAGGAGAATGTATAATGCTATTATGCAATGAATAATTCATTCAAACTATTGTCTTGTCCCATCTTATCCTCTTTTCTAGAGAGAGATCCAAGAGCTACGCAGATTATGTAGCTATGAGGAATTGAAATCCGTTCCGAACATGACAGGTAACATTAACAGAACATTATACGTTCCCAATTGTAAATGACCTTTAAAAGAGAATTGTAGTTATTGTCAGCCTATGTTCCATTCATTTGTTACTTTTGCTGCAACTGAACTCCGCTGTCCTCATGGCAGTAAGAATATAGTAGCTTGACCTTAAAATAGAGGTAAAATGCAATTCAGCTGTTATTACATCAGCTCACAGCTGTCAGGTTTAATTCATTTTTTCTCATTATGCAGGAATTTTTAGAAAGTGTTTTTTCACTGTCATGGCTACTTGGAGCAATGAAAAGATTAGTGTTAATTTAAACAGAGTATAAGAATAAAGAAATAGGTATGCTTTGCCATAACTTCTTTGTTATTGGTTCTTTATATAGATGCACAATAGCACATGGATTTGGAAAGTGCATGTACTCTGAACAATTATGTTTAAACCAGCATAATTTAAGTAAACTGAATATTTAATTACTTATGAAGTTAATACTGACACATTTTCCTGGATTACATTCTCAATGATAGGCAAAGGGCTTTGAAGGTGACTTTCTGGCTATGTATGTGCACACATGCATATGTGTGTGTGTGTGTGTGTGTGTGTGTGTGTGTGTGTGTGTGTGTGTGTGTGTGTGTGTGTGTGTGTGTGTGTGTAATTATTCTTTGACTGTTTCCAGACTTTTTCCCAGACTACAGAACTGACAATTGCACACATTGCTGGTGTTTGGTCTTTTAATAGTATAAAATGGAAAGGCCTTTCCCTCTGGAAAGGAGAATAATTTTTGTTAAAAGAAAGCATGCTGCCTAGTTGTTAACTAAATGGTAATGTCATCTACCATGAGAGGTTAGTCTCTTTACAGAATGTGCATTATTTCTGGAATGTGGTTAATGCTTCTGGCTATCACTTAGATTAACACATTTTATAATTCATACTCCACAATGTATGTCAGAGAAACATTCACTATAGAAGAATAACTTCAGGCAGAATGTTTCAATATATAGACACCACATATTCAGAAATCCATTGTGGTATACATTTGTAAATATACAAGATTTTGCAGAATAAAACATGCCGGAAAAACTGGGTCAAATGAATGGAATTGAATTTATTGCTAACATTATCATCACTTTTGCAGAATTGTATTTATTTCTATTTTTTCGCATTTAACTAAGGTGTTTCTGTAACAAAATTATGGTTTCTTACCTTTTCCCAGAATGTAGCCTTACAGTAGTTTAACATACAATAATGGAAATACTATGATTTCATGAGGGGGGGTTTATAATAACGGGGATTGGAGTATCATATTTCAAATGGATGAGGCAAAAAAAGGGAAAGGCAGAATAAGGCTGAACCAGGAAAATGTTAAAGAATGTTAAATCTGGGGTTAGAAGACTTAAAAAGACTTCAAATAGATAGAAGAAAAGTACAATTTCTATTGTCAGACATAATAGATGGCCACGTACTGATAAAGCATTTATTACATAGTGTCACAGAACTTAGTGAAACACATGTAGATATCCCTGATAATAGTAACTGACCATAGTTATTTCAGTGTTACATTTCATTTGGGCTATAAATTTGGGGGGGGGGGCACCACTGCAGATTTCCAACCTGTCATATGGAAAAGCAGTGGGTAAAAGAGAAGGTTTTAGAACAGCTGAAGGATTGGTGGAAGTTACACTGGAGAATTTGGACACAGTTAAGAATAACAAAAAAAAGATAGTTGTATATGATATTTGGAGAAGGGAGTTGGAGAAACAGAGGCAGAAAATACTATATGATTCACAGCTTCAAAAGAAAGAGATAGAATTCACCCCAACAGAAAATGAAATCATGTTGATTTGCTGAAAGTAGTTTCAGTGGTGGTAAAAAGTTCAAAAACTTCTTGCTGAAACTACCTTCTGTAAACATAAGAAATCTTTTGTGGAGGCAAGTTCCCTACATGGGAGACAAACCCACACCTCCTGAACTTATATATACCATACCAACTTTGAGATTGCACAACAGTGCAGAAAAAAAGCAAACTCCACTGTCAGCAAAGTTAGTTTAGCTGAACAGCATTAGCACACTTTATGCTCAGTGAAATGAACTCTGCTAATATGACATGTTGCCACAAAGAATATGCAGTTATGTCGGATAAAAAAGGAAATACAAGAAATAGATTAGAACAAAATTAAGTTATAACAGATATCTATAAAGGGAGTATATTACAATTTTAGTTGGAAGATTATGACAGCAGAAGGTTTAACATGCTATTTTTCAGCTAAAAAGGCCAGATATAGAGAAATTAGTGAATACAACTGAGGGCATTAAACAAGTGTTTCAAGATTATTGCACAGAATTATACAAATCAGAGATACAGGGGAATGAATTAATGCAAATGATGAAGGAATACTGGGAGAGTTTCCCTTTCTGAGATTAAATGAAGAATATAAGAAATGTTTAATGGGACAGAATACTAAGGAGAAAAAATAAAAGATATATTAGAAGGACAAGTCACAGGAAAATTGCCAGACTCTGACAGTATCCCTTTTGAGGTTTGGAAGACTAGAGGAGATAAGATAGTTCAGATCCGAGTGAAACTATTGAATTATATTGTATTCATTAGAGAACTTCCAAAGTCATGGTAGGAAGGAGTGATAGCTGTCTTACCAAAGAAGGGAATGAGCCACTGGGATCAATCCTCATACAGGCTAGTGATAATTATAAAATATTTATGGCTATTCTTGCCAATAGACTGGCCCAGGTGCTCCATAAGTAATTCATTCAGATTAATAATACTAGTGCAGGATGCTGATAAAGAGGGGAAACTGGTTATGGTGCTAAGTATAGACATGGAGAAAGCCTACCATAGGTGGAATGGGTATTATTTTATTTGAAATCTTGAAAGCAATTGGAATACCACCGGAACAGATGGTACTTCTTCAAAGGATTTATGAAGGGTCAGGGGCTAAAGTAAAGGAAATAAAGGTACTCGATAACTTGTCGAGTAACCTGGAGCTAACAAGAGGGGCAAGGCAGGGGTGTTTGATTTTTCCAATACCATTTCAATGTATTTGGAATCATCAGTGGTAGAAAAATGGTATTTACATATTGCAGGGTAAGAAAGAGGCCCGAAAGAAATCAAGCTACCTTTATATGCAGATTATATCATTCTTGCACTTAGGGAGACAGATTGAATGGTTAGTACAAATGTTACACAGTTATGTGGGACTCTCTGGTTATAAGATAAACTGGGATAAAATGAAGGCTGTAATTATAAATATGAGAGATGTAGAGGACAGACACAAGATATAAATGATTCAAAAAATGTAAAATAGTATACAGATAGCTGACTCTTATTAGGCATCCAAAAAATGTCCTACAAAGTGGTAAAGTCTAAGATAAATGCTAATTTACAAAACTGGAGACAGCTGAATCTGGATATGTTTCAGAAACTACAACATTTAGGTTTTAAAATGATACAACTGCAGTGGTGGTGCTGCGGTAGCGTTGTCACCTCACAGTAAGACGTTGTCCTGTTCAATTCTCAGCTAGAGCATCTTCTGTGTGGAGACATGCGTAAATGGGCATACCTTTGTTGAAGGTTCTGCGTCAGGGCCAGCAACCTGGCACATAAAACTCTACTGACAATCATTAGCAGACCGGAGTTCCACTGTGGCGACCCCTAACAGGGAAAAAGCCGAAAGACACAACAAGGTTTTAAGATGATACGTTTTCCCTTTATTCTGTATCTAGCATGATCCTTTTGAATTCCCTGTACAGAGGCTAATTAGTGAAGATTACAAGTTGGATGACACCTTTTTTAGAGGGTGAGGGGACACTTCATGTTTAGCCAGGGAAAAAAAAACTCTATCTGAAGAAAAAGGGGAGTTAGCGGCCTCAGATTTGGATACATATGTGAGGGTAACACAACTCACATACTTTGATAATGCAGAATGTGATGAATGAAATGATTTGGAAACAAATGTTAAGACAAATGAGCACCTCAGTTGGGAAAAAAGGATATGCTGGCAGCATTCTGGGGGGAGGGGGTGGAGTCAGAGGTGATGAACAATTAATTCTGGAGACAATGAAGAAATAAATAAGGAAAGAGTTAGACAACGGAGACATGAGGGGATGGAGGCAAGACATGTTACTAATGGGAAGCTCACAGCAGGAACGATGGAAGGAAACATAAAGCTTTAAATGGAAGAAAAAGAAAAACAAGCTTACAATATTGTCAACAAATGATACAAAGAAGGAGAGGAAAGTAATGGGAGGAAATGGAAGATAAGTGTGAACTGGGGAAAGAAATGAGAGGGAATGCATAGTACTGCAAAGAGAAGTAAAGAAGAACCAGAGGCCCAGGTTTATCAAACATGAATTAACGATATTAGAAAAGGAGAGGCTATGGAAATAAGCAGCAACAGCAGCACCACAAAAAATAATGCTAGAAGAGTGAAAAAAATGAAAGGTTGTAGGATTACTGATGACATTTAGGAACAATCATTGTGCCCCCAGGGAAAGTACTGAGATCCAGAAAGTTCAGAATTTTTGTATATACAGTAAATACCTACATAAATAGTTTTATACCCCTAGTAGGTTAAAACAAATATACCTATTACTTAAAGGGAGCTGTTGGAGATGAGATTCTATTGATTAGTGGGACAGGCAGCATATGTTTTGCAGCTGTGAAGAACTGAGGGCTTACAAGTGGTGCAGATCAAATGATTATTAGTTTGAAAAGTGAAACAAGTATGAGATGGAATGTGAAAGGATATTTGAATTATATAATTTTCTGTAAAAATTAACAGAATGAACATATTCTGTGTCCTATAATACTCCTAAAAATGTCGTCACAACTGCTCAAAAGTACTGATGCTGATTTTTTGTGAGACATTGCACTTGTGTGCAAATCTTGAACCGCTAAGTGATAATGTTTGGCAACAAAAGGAAATGTAAAATATCCAAAGTGAGCACACAGCACCTATGTGCAGCAGTCTGTGCTGCAAATTAATAAACGAGTAGCACCACAACTGTGAGAGTCAATAGATCTGTTCACTGAAGCTATGCAAGTAAGCCATTCAGGTAGAGACACCCATACTGTAATGTACAATATCCATCCCAGAGAATGAATATTCAACACAGTGTATGATCTTATGAGAACAGTGAACATGAACTCACAGACCACAGTACATCTGAAATATAAACCACTGCAAATGTAACCTGAGGCTCCTTGCTTTAGCATATCACTTGACAGAGTTGGAAAATGACTGCGGAAAGCTACATAACCATAATGTATTTGCAAAAACACAAAGAAAAGAAGGCCATGCATAAGATAAAGTAGAAGAATAACCAAATGGTCCAACAAAAGTATAACAAAGAGGAATGTGCTGGATAGGGGACGGTAACTATTTGTGTTGAGGGATAATGTCTCCATTTATTTATATATAGGGAGAAATGAAAAGGGGGGAGATAAAAGAGACAGAAGGACAGGACAAGATGATAGAACTGTGCATGGAGGCAGCCCAAATGATGCAGAAATAAATGACAAACAAGAGTGGATGTGCATGTTGTAGGATGGAGAAACATGGGATTTTGGGAGAGAAACAAAAGCAAGACATAGTATAGGATGTGATACATGAGGAGGGGAGCACACCTGGCTGGGAATAGGGTGGGGTATAAGCAGTAACATGCTATCTGTAACTCTGGCCCATAGGGATACTACTGGTATCTATCCAGGCATAATGGACTGGCTAATAAGTGGTATAGATCACAGCCTCTCAAGTGGCCTGATGGTAAAAGCCAGAGGGTTGAGCAAATCTGCAATTCAGTCTGTAAGGCTCTTCATCTGGTTTATGTACCTGTGCACTGATCTCTTCACCACAACTTTCACTAGGCATGTCTGAGCCACCACAGCAAATGCAGTTGGACTTTCTACCAGTGAGATGCCAAAATCACCCACCTCTCATGATGCATTCCAGCAGTATCACCCCACTGCACCCCAGTCATAGACTAAGCAGGGACAGGATGTGACAGAGGTGATGCAAAGAGATTTGCAATAGGGGACTTTATCATGAAAATGGACTAAATATTTTATAACACATGTCATCAATTGTGAGTGGAACTAGCCTTGGTGGGATACAAGCCTATTCTTTTCGATGTGGTTGGAGGCACATTTACTCTCAAGTTCTGCTCATGCTGAAAGAGAAATGCCGCATCAGAGAATAGTGACAATAGGGATGAAAGATGCTAGAATAGCAGATACATGTCAAAGTCCTGTGCATATGTCAGCTTGGCTATATGCCATGCATCATATAAGTGTGTATCTCTTTTCCACACATTATGTTGTGCAAGCAGAAAATGGCACAGTTACACTCAGGGCACATCAGACAGTGTGCACACACCACTGGTTGGTATAAGAAAATACAACTCCAGAACTAGTCCTGCAGAAATCAAAATAACGGAGGTCATAACGCACTAATGAAGGTACTACCTCCTTTTGACATGGAAGATGTAGGCAGTAGCAGACACATTTACTAAACTGACCTTGACATATGTTTGCTAGTATTGACAACAGTCTCAAACACGTGACTGAACAAAAGACAGAAAAAAATTATGATCCAGTACATGTACATTTCATTATAGGAAATGTCTAACTTCCACTTCTAATAAATTGAAACTGAGGTCCCTAAACTAAAAATCATCAAAATGATGCCGGCACTACTCATTTGTCTTTGATGGCAACAGATGAGGACAGCTTCACAGCCAGACCATGTCAGATATCAACTTTCTTAAAGATACCTCACTAAACCTTGAAATTACTGTAATTCCACAACTGAGATCTCATGGGGCAAATTAAAAGTCTCTTCCTCTGATTTCTTGTGTGAGTTCAGCCCCTTTCCCAAAATCAACAGTTTCCCTCTTATACTGCGCATGACATTTCCTTCTCCCCTCCTTTATACTTCAAACCAATCAAGTAAAAGATGTCTCTGACCTTAAAAGAGACTTCTGGTTCTGACAATCAAAACACATGATTTATATCTCTGCAAAGACCATCTTACCCAATTCCTGTTTCACATCTATAGTCTAGGCCTTTCCAAAAACTTCAGGTCATCTATCTGGAAAACAGCCATAACTAAACCACTTCCACAACAATCCAAACCTAGTCAAACCTGCACTTTTCTCCTTATCTCTACAGTACCTTTTCCAGGCAAACTCCTTGAAGAACGTATTGATAGTTAGCTCACAAGTCCACACGGTCACTGTGTGCTCATATCACAAGTCCACACGGTCACTGTGTGCTCATATCACAAGTCCACACGGTCACTGTGTGCTCATATCACAAGTCCACATGGTCACTGTCTGCTCATATCACAAGTCCACACGGTCACTGTGTGCTCATATCACAAGTCCACACGGTCACTGTGTGCTCATATCACAAGTACACACGGTCACTGTCTGCTCATATCACAAGTCCACACGGTCACTGTGTGCTCATATCACAAGTCCACATGGTCACTGTGTGCTCATATCACAAGTCCACACGGTCACTGTGTGCTCATATCACAAGTCCACACGGTCACTGTGAGCTCATATCACAAGTCCACATGGTCACTGTCTGCTCATATCACAAGTCCACACGGTCACTGTGAGCTCATATCACAAGTCCACATGGTCACTGTGTGCTCATATCACAAGTCCACACGGTCACTGTGAGCTCATATCACAAGTCCACATGGTCACTGTCTGCTCATATCACAAGTCCACACGGTCACTGTGTGCTCATATCACAAGTCCACACGGTCACTGTGTGCTCATATCACAAGTCCACACAGTCACTGTGTGCTCATATCACAAGTCCACACGGTCACTGTCTGCTCATATCACAAGTCCACACAGTCACTGTGTGCTCATATCACAAGTCCACACGGTCACTGTGTGCTCATATCACAAGTCCAGACGGTCACTGTGTGCTCATATCACAAGTCCACACGGTCACTATCTGCTTATATCATTACTTTGGTCGAACTGACACATAATGAAACATGTCTAGAGGGCTGCTGTAATGCACCAAACTCTCATAGGATGATGCACCTTCCTCCAGGCAAGTTCATCCATGGCCCGATCATGCCAGTATCATGGGCCTGCACAGCTAGTCCAGTCCACTGTCCGCCATATCACAGAGCATACAACATGCTAAGAATATCCTACAGGCTGTGGCAGAGTTATGCTGGAGTACCCCCCCACCTATCAAGGCAGAAAAAGTGAGCTTTCAGCAGACCTAAAACGTGATTTGCAATATTGCTTGCGTGTGCAGATGCTGTACTATGCTGCATTAGTGACATACTCTTTGGATGCTGTACATCATTAACCTGGGGCTCAGTGATTTTTCAGCAACATCTGCAACTCAATATTTCAGTTTTGGGAAGGAAGGAAACAGCTTTGCACATATGATACATGTAGTTACATACTTAAAGGCACATATGATACATGTAGTTATATACTTAAAGGCACATATGATACATGTAGTTATATACTTAAAGGCACATATGATACATGTAGTTATATACTTAAAGGTACATATGATACATGTAGTTATATACTTAAAGGCACATATGATACATGTAGTTATATACTTAAAGGTACATATGATACATGCAGTTATATACTTAAAGGCACATATGATACATGTAGTTATATACTTAAAGGTACATATGATACATGTAGTTATATACTTAAAGGTTAGCCACAGCACCTACACTTACCAATAAGAGTGGCATGTGGAATTATACTATATAGAAAGCAGTGATATAGCTGAGGTGTGTGCCACATGTGTGAATCATGGGTAATGCTTGGGTGCTGTGTGGCAATGTTAGCTATAATCCCATATGTGGCATACACTACCTGGAAGTTAATAGAATGACAGCTCTTCTTTTTTAGAAACATTTCTAACTGCAGGCACATGAGGCTTTTATGGATGAATGCATGCAGTCTATGGCAGCTAGCATTTTACTGAGGTGGGCTATGTTGTAGAAGGAACACTTAGTGGTAGCTGTCTCCTGTGATGTGCCAGGAAACCATATAGAATCTTCCCCATGTAGAAGCATTATGTTAAGGAAAGTGTTAAGCATTCTAGAGGCAGGTGAAAAACCAAATGTGCACCAAGTTGGTCTCTAAAAGTTATTTGTAGATAAAAAAGAACTATACATATGTTTGTCTGCACAAGTACAGGAAGGACATGTTCATATCTATTGCCTGTGCATTTGGCATATTTAAATCAAGGCCTGCTCGACATCTTGATCAACTTTAAGTTGAGCAACGATTTCTTGATTGGTGAAATTATGGTAGGGCACTCACTGATGGTAATGTTTCTGTTGATGCCAAACATCAGCTTCCACAATGTACTGGGAGCCAGAAATGGTAAGAATTGGAGTAAAATGCTGCTCTAAGCATTCTCACTTCCTGCAACTCTAATATTTTGGAGTGTTTAGTCCTTTTATAGTACAATTTCGTATACACACGACTATTAACTATGATAATATTTACCCAGCATACATTTGTATATTCCATTATTTCCCTACCCCATTTCATTTGCATCTCATTATGAGACCATTTGGATGTATATTATGTACCGGATTGAGCTTAATCGTCTGAAGCGCAACATGGGACTAACTCACTCTTAGCTTGTTCCAGTCTGCTCATTGCCACATCCAGCATAAACATATGCTACGTACCACATAACTTGTCTGTGAATCCTGACTGCTGATTCAGCAATAAGGAGTAGAAAGCTAAATGCACAAATCATACCAGGACTTGTATGTGGGTAATGGAATATCACATTTTAATAATGGTGCTCAAGGACTGCAGCACGAGCAAAGATGCATTAATATTACTAAAATCCTGGTATCGATAAAAGTTTTAACAGTCAACTTAGGTTATCTATGTCATGATAAGAATGAAAGTAATTTCCATAAGGGACTGAGACTTGAATAATTTGATAAGCTAACGTTACTGTACTTGACTTTCAAAGGGTATGCCTTTTCTTCTTTTGAATTATGACCCAACTTGCTTCTTGTGCAAACTCAAGCTCCACTACAGTTTGGTTAACAATTGTTAAATAAATACATAAATAAAAAAAGTGATATAAAATGCTGCCATATTTCACTTTTATCAATTCTCCATTCACTCTGCAACACTCTTTCCAAATATAAATATAGCTATATCTGTATCTACATAAAGATGAATATATATATATATATATATATATATATATATATATATATATATATATATATATATATATATGGGTTCTCTGCAAGATGTCGAGAATTTGTTTGGACAACATCTGTCTAGTCAACAGTTTATGATTAAGCAGATGGCTAACAGACGATTCAGATCACACAATTCCCAGTAGTGGGGATTATTCCCTTACCCCATGTTTGTGCAATCTCAGAGTTAGTATATGTAATTAACAGTGGGATTTGGGGGTACAGGTGGATTGCCTTCTGAGAAAAAAAATATTTTTATTTGTTCTTTCTTTTTTTTTTTTTTTTTTGTAAATTTTGCATGTGCCAAAGTTTTTTCTAAGCACAATTCATACCTCTCAACCTCTTAGAGCAAGGAATCTGGACAAAATCATAATGAGTGGGGGGACAAAGGCCAAAAAATAGTGACAATAATTAAATGCTGCTCTTACAAAGTTAGAAAGTTAACAGAATAACAGGTTATGCACTAGCATGAATTTTATAAAGGATATGAAGTCTAAAACTCAAATTTCTGTCATTATTCTCCTGCATGATTGGCAAATGATTTGCCAGAAGACTACAGTTTTTGGGGAAAAAGATCAAAAATGTGAGGCAAAAATCTGGACATCCTTCTAAAACCTGGACATCTGAGCGGTATGCACATGCACAGTGATGTGTTGACATTGGCATTTTTAAAGTCTTTCCACTGATATTTTGAGTTCTGAAATTGGGTGTTTTTGACCTTCACAGCATCTTCTACATCCCATGGAAGTAGTCTGCCTGTACACTATGTACTATAAGCAAGAGTCAAGCATGGTATACCGTAACCTAGTCTGGAATTGTATCAGCACGTTTATGCATACTGAGCCGCTGAACTGCCAGTGCTCTGTGTACCAGTGCTAAGCATAGTACAAAGCTTTCCATTGCTTTGTCCTGCATAGTTGGTCTATGCACTATGTATAAATATAACAAATACCATTCCGTATCTGATTTTATTTATTTTGTAATGCCTTTGAGAGCGTTAATAAAACAATGCTAATATCTCTGAGAGCGAGACAGAAAGAACCTGCAATGGGCACTGATGAATCAAGGTTCATCTTTCAATGTAAAGTAACAAGACAAAAAAAAATTCAGGTCTTAATAGGCGGTAACGCTGTTCACTGAGATATTAATATGCAGTAACCTGTTAATGACAGAGCAGGTGCACTTAATGGCTGGCATGGAATACCAATGAAAAGAAATAAAAAGTGACATATGGCTGGGGTGCTCCTTTTCTTTAAGCTGCATAATGTATCCTCCCAGGAAACAAGGAAACATGCCTTGACTTGATAATATGAGTGATGAGTACTTAACATCTTAAAGAACATTTTTCATTTATTAGTCAGAACAGCACTCCTTCAATGTTTCTTCTAATCAAGTCTTTGTTGTGCACATTCACATGATGAATATAACAATATGCAAAACAAATCAGATCAATGCATGCTTTGTTTATTTTGAGAATTAAATTTCAATTATTTTACTAAGGCCTTAACTTTTCTGATAAGTTAGACACCTGCACAAACCGTATTATATCAGCCATAACAACATGAACAGCTGCAGGCTGTGAATTTATTTCTATCATGGGAGTAGAGCAACATCATTAATTAGATACAGATCTGGGAAAGATTAAAACATACATTATTGTACTTTTTTTTTTTGAACAGGCATATTTTATTTCATGAATAAAACTGTGAGAGAATTGGCTGGAAACAGCCTACAGCCACGTTTCGGAAACTCTTCACAGCAAATGTTTTAACTGCACTGAAAGATATCAGGACTGCACTGAAGCTTGACCATGTTTTAAGGGCAAAGCTAACGACTTTCTATCAAATAAAGGCCTGAGATTTAACAATGTATATTAAGACAGAGGACTGTTTTACAATGGTTATTATCTTGCCTGCCTGTAGAAGCACCATGAAGTAATAATGCATTGTACATTCCTAAATCATTTTTTTTTCTGGAAGATCAGTTGCTTATGCAACTGCTTTACATTAAATTAAATGAACTGCTAGTTTATTACAAGCTTATGTACTTGCATTACATTATGTTTTCTTAGGGAGGATTCAGAAAAATTAGTAATGTCACGTTGCTTTGCTAAGTAATGTGGTATATTTAGCAAGACATCGCCTTTAGTTAATTAAGTATGAATGAAGACTATTATAGCGCCGACATGCTGGAGAAATGGCCGCATGGTAAGTGATTGCAGACAAATTAATGTTAGCCATTCACTAATGCAATGAACATGCTATATGAGGTCACATGATGGAGAGAGAGAGGCACAAGCAGATGCTATTCACATTGGAAAGCACAAAGAATTGACTCATAGCTTCAAAGCAGACACTGTGAGCATGTCATTCAGGGCTATTACAGCAAACTGCCAGCTCAATTCATCATATAAATGAGGAAAGGAGAAGGTAATAAGCCAGAAATAGGGCAAGAGCAAGCAAAGGAACACAGACAATGATAATGTGAAGAGAAGATTGTTTGGGGATGAAGGGCATATTTTTGGGGGAAGACAGATGTCCATTTTCCAATTGTTTAAAGTGGGCATAGGGGACTATAGCATGCAGCACGTGTGAGGACAAAGGAAGGTATAAGGTAGGAAGCAGGAGCAGAAAATCATAAAATGCAGATGGAGACTGCCAGGGAATGTATGTAGATGGGGGCAGTGCAGTGGAGGGATGTAGATAGATGTAAGGCAATAGCTGAGGGTGTGGGGATTAGACTATAAACAGGATACTGGAAGTTATACACAAAAGGAAGTGAACCGTGATGATGGGAGATTGGGTAAAGTATGGAAGAACTTCCTGCCTGGGAGAGGGGATACCCCTTCCAGATGTCAGTCACCTTGATGACTGACATCATGGGTGGGTAATGCCTCAGATGGCCATATGGTTGAGGCTGGTCAGCCAAGCAGCTGTATCAGTCAAAGAAGAGTATGCTTCAGGGTTTCATTGCAGGCATCCAGCTGCCTGCATACCTTGTCCAAAACCAGCTTCTGCACTTGTCTTAGGTTGACTGACTGGGACCATTCCAGAGCTTAGACAGAGAAAGATCATCTTTTCTCTTTTATGATCTGATTTTAGAAAACATCTTCAAGCCCTCTGATTCTCCTTCCATGGAATGACCTTCATCTCCATAAGGATAGCCAGGCCTGGGAACTGCTGCTAACCCAGCAGTCAGCATATTATCAAGTGCAGATACAAGTCTCTGCCCGAACATCTTATCCACAGTTGATACTGTATAGCAAAAAATCAATCAAGGAAAGAGAAAAAATGCCCCAGGTTACTAAACATGTGCATTGCAACTTTATTTCAATCTTAAAGTACAGTTATCTACAAGTTACAATTATTGCACTGCCTGGAGACCATGTCACATTTTTTTTATTCAGGTCCCACAACTGAATGCAATCTCCTATGCCATCGTAAAACATAAAAAACAGGCAGATGTTAGTATAACATATCTCTAACAACAGAAAGCAATGACTGCAGCAGATGGTATTCAGAATATGATGTGCCAAACCATATAAACAATGTTTAAGTAGATCTCTTCTCTCTAGCTTCTGTTTCTCACTGGCAGAGAAGGTTGGAGTGGCATCTCCATAGGTCTCTGCAGCTGTGCCAGCACTGGTCACTAGAGCAAAGGATTTATTTATGTTTTGATTGATTAGTTGATTAAGGCTTACCAGTAAATGTTTGCAACATTAATAATAAAAGCAGTGGGGCAGTAAGAAACAACACAATATGGCAATGTATAAAAAAGTTATAAGCTAAAACATAATAATAAAATAACCAGATAGGGTTAAGTTAAGTCTAAAATATACAAAAAACAATATGAGCTCTCAAACACTAAAAAAATCAGAAACTAAAAATGAGTGTGTTGTCCTCTACCTAGCCTACAATAGACACTATCAGAAGGATGGGACATGTGGGATATCCGGAAGATGGAGTCTAGCTCACATGCCTAAAATCTAAGACATTAGCCAATTCCAGAGGACAGGGGGACAGTGTGAAAAAAAATGATCTGCTAGAACTTTCTAGACACACCTTTGGAATGGCAAGCATCCCTGTGGCAAAGGAGCCGAGTTGCATAAGTAGGATAAAGGGTATCAACAGCTCCTTTATATAAGCAGTATCCAGATCATACAGTGTACAGAAAATGAACATCGAGAATTTGAAGATGCAATGAGATACAACCAGCAACTAATGAAAATCCCACAGAACTGGTTCAATAATTATTAGAACATTGGCTATCAGTCTACCTGCAGAGCTCTATGCCTACAAAATCACAGCAGGTCACTATCTGACATGTAAGGTGTCATTCATTACAGATCTATAAGTGCAGCAGCCTGAGCATTAACCACCATCACAAGCCCACACGTAGATCTGGACAATACTTCCAAGATGGAAATAGAATGTGTACATGACTGTTGACACCTGATCCTGAAAAGTCAACTTATAATGAAGAACTACACCCAAATCATGTACCCAAACAATATATTCCAACTGATAATATCAATAAATCACCAAAGGTAACAACAGATAAAAGGTAGCAATTACTGATTTTCTTTTAATTTATTTATTTACTGTTTTCCTAACTAGGAAGGTCCAGCTGGACAGACCACTTACAGTGGAAGCCCAAGAAGAATGGTTCCAGACACAATATATAGTATCTATTGATTACAGTTAGCTCAAAGGAAAAATACTAAACATAGGTTTGCACTATTTGTTTTGAATCCTTGCAGATGACCATCAGTGGTCACCGTCCCTCCCCTTTCACTGGGTATAACAGACCTACCTTAGTCTCTACGTTATCAGTATCTTGGGGGTGGCATGGATATCTAGGACACCTGTGCAGCATCATACTGCTGCAAGAAAGTGATGTCCTAAGTGACCACACTGCCATAACCTCGGAAGCACCACAATGGCTTCCTTTTGAAGGGTCATGTACAATCTTCCAAAGGAGACCCTCTTTCCAGTAAAACATTTGGTAGGTTCTTCATGCTGATATTGCAGTAAGCCAGGATGCTACTCTCCACCCAGGCTAGACATGCTGGAATTGCCTACTCACTCCCATCCTCACCCTCTATCAGGCTTACATAAAATTAATTAAGAAAATACCCAAAGCTTGGTTATTCAGATTATCGACAACATGACAGCTGATCGCACTCAGTGCAAACTCATCAGGTTATAAACAACCGAAGCAATATAGATATAAAGAGATGCTTGTGAATAAAAATAAAATAGGATCATTTCTAATAATTGTATCACTCCAGTCAGCCCAGTTTTATCACTCCAGTCAGCCCAGTTTTTTTTTAAGATGAGCAGTGATAGTCTAAATGTCTCTTGCTTGCTACAGATTAAGTTGTTGTATCATATGCCACTTGCAGTGTATTTTGCATATATTAAACTGTTTGATAAATGTGAGCCATGCACAATATGCAACAGAAGCACAGTATATTGATAAGCACCAGAACCATATGACAACTGACACAGCTGGGTGGCATGAATTACCCACAAGGCTGAATCACAAATGAATAGATTTCATAAGGAATAGGTAAGCCTAGCTTCAATGTCATTGAGGTAGTGCTTGTAGCTACATACCAGGCATGTCAAAAAAGTTATTTTCGATTTTTTGACAAGTTCCTTTTATAATAGGACTTCTTCAGGTAGACATCCTTCTGCATTAAAAAGATTCTGCAGATATATGCCTCATCTTGCATATGGACAATTTCATGTAGAGGTATATACATATGCGATATGCCACTGGTGTTTATTTCATGCTATTAGTGTGTCAGTAAACAAGTATGTAGGTTTCTTTCATTTTCTTCCTTTTTTTTTATGAAGAAGGAATCTTGTTACAAAATGTGGAGTCATGGCAGTCCTGAAGGGGGTGGGGGGGCATCATCGATTTTGTTGCTTATTATTCTTATCATGAACTTGCTTCTGGAGTCAAAAAGGCAATTTTACATTCCTTTATTTGCTGGCTAAAAAACGTGCAGCGCTGATTGTGTTTTACTAATTCTACAAAATGTAATTTTAACCTAATGAAAACTAAAATCTTTCTGTGTTTGTCAGAAGAGCACAATGTGAGCTATCCCAGTTTGTTGAGTGGAGTTTCGCACTATTACACTTGTGTAAAAAAAATTCCTTTTCCCTTCGTCTTCTTTTGTTACTTGCTTTTTTCTCTTGGAAATCAAATTTCAGTATATAAAGAAAAAATATCAAAGTATTTCCTGGGTACAGCTTATTCTCTGTGGCTTACTTGTACTGTTGAGGTCCGAAGAAGATAAGTCCTATCTGGTTGTAAATTCTTAGTGTCGAAAGTCACTCTCTTGGTTTGTAAGTGCTTAGCAAATGCCTAAAGTTATGGAGTCAATAATAATGTTTGTTCAAGTTTCTGAGTCTTGCTGAGAATCAAGTTAAGGTGCTGGAGGAACAAAGCAGTGATAAAACACCAAGATACTCAACAATAGTGCAGCTATTTCTAACTCATTAAATAATCTACAATTCAGATAGCTGCCCTGGCCTGAAATCTTTCTTGTTGCCTTACATCCCACCCAGAACCCTTCAGTCCACTAATAAACTACTCTTACATGTATGCAAACCTACCAAAAGAGCCAGTCAAAGCATCTACTCCTTCACCATTGCTAAATTATTGAATGTCCTACCATCAAATATTTGTGCAATCGAATCCCTTAAGATGTTCAAATTAACTTTGAAAGACTATTTTAACACTCAGATCTGCTCATGTTCCTAAGCATAAACATACCCGTTTATCATTCCCATACTATAATCTCCCTTCAACACAGCCTAAAACAACTTTCTACACTCTCCTTCATCTCTGTACTCCTCTTCTATCTCTAAACTTCTTTTACTACTAATGTTTGTCTTTCTCATATTACTCTTTTATCAGTATTATTTAAAAGTCAAAACTTCCTACTTCCAAAACTTATTTGACAGCTTAGTAATCAATTATCTCTCTAACTGGTTTGTCAACTAATACCATTTCTTCTTTATTAAAAATGCTAAGGGTTAATCTTTTCTTGTTTGTACAAATGTTTTGATTGCATTGTTTATTTGCCAATATTGTGCTTTAATTCTATGTTTAAAAATGTATGCTAAGTTTTACTATTAATATTGCTAAAACTGCAACTGTCTAAACTTTGTACTGTGGATCTTTTCTCCCCGGGACTCCACTGAAAACGGGTTTCTGACCCAGTCGGACTTTCCTGGTCAACAAATGTCAATAAATAAATAAATATATTTGAGAGTATCCAAATTGTTTGCACAAGCTGATAACATGTAGGAAAAATTGAAAGGGCCATGTACTGCCTCTTGCTTTTCTCCATCAAACACATTACATGCTGTTAAAAATCTCCCATCTTACTATCTTCTCCTATGGAACGAATTAAGGTCAGGGGAATGAGTCCAATGATTCCTATCCAGTATCCCATGAATGACTTTCTATTTCCATCCATCCATCCATCCATCCATCCATCCACCACAACCCTTTCTTCCCATTTTTGCTCATTGAGGTGGGGTGTAATTTCAACAGTGACAATCATGTAGAGCCACGGTTTACACCATAGGTGGATAGTCCTGCCATTGTAGTTCTTCCATACCACACTCTCACATGCACACTCATGCCTATGGCTAATTTAGAGTGTCCAATCCCCTGCTGTATATATTTGGATTATAGAATCACAGGATTATAGGAGGTTACTAGGGTAATGGACCCAGGACCCTTGCAAGCCTAGTCAAGTTCAACCCATGTTCCCAAGGGTGTCTGGTTCAAGCAGACACTAAAATCAGTACCTATTGTCCCTGACCAAGCGGGACACAGGTGAAATGTCCAGGGTGAATTTTCAGTTACCCATCCAGTCATCCAAATTATGCTTAAATAGGTCCAAGAGGGGCTTTGTTTAGCATGAATAGGAAACTTGTTCCAAAGATGGGGCAACCTCTGTGAGACAGATCTGCTGATGTCACATACCAGGTTAAGATCCTTTGAGTGAGTGACCCATGTGTCATTTAATTTGCGAATCTGCAGCATTTCCATTACAGCTGGGACAGAGACTGCTCTATATGCAAGGCACAGGTCACCTCTGAGCAGTCTGTGTGACACAGAGTGAAGTGACAATGATTTCAGTCTGTCCACATAAGACAGATCTTGAAGACCCTGAATTTTCTTTGTAAGTGACCCTTGTGGTCTCTCCTATTGCTGAAGGTGTTTGGAAAAGAACATATCAAAGGGAGAATTGTACTCTATTATTGGCCTGATAAAGGAAGAGTACAGGGGGGTTATAACCTCTTTTTTCTGGAGGTAATGCCCTTATTTATGATATGAGGAATATAAAATGCACTTCTTACCACTGTGGAGACATGGTGATCAAAGTTAAGGTTGCTGTTGACCTGTGTGCCTAGATCTGTCACCACTGACTGTGTGGTTAGGGCACTGCTATTGATGTGGTAGTTTGCAGGAACATCACCCTTGCTGAAGGGGATGATAATACATTTTTTGCATTAAGTCTAAGACCATGACTTTGGCACCAGTCACTGGTCTGCGTAGACCTTCTTGCAGGATGTTGACATTGCTAGGTGTTTCAGTAATCACTCCCAGGTTGCAGTCATCACCAAACTTTATCAGCCACAGTCCTTTAGTTTTAGCCTGTACTTCAGAAAAGTAGATTCCAAACAGTAGAGGGTCCCAGAACTCATCTCTGAGGAGCACTACTGTTTACAGGTCTGCTGCAGGAGGTGGAGTCCCCTATTTGATGGTAAGAGTTCTATCAGTAAGCCAGTTTGCAACCCACCTAACGATATATGAGTTGATACCCAGCAGTGTGAGTTTATCAATGATGCCTGAGTGGGGGATTGTGTCATGTAGGTAGGCTGTATGCACAGATTTGCCCTCATCTAGGGCTTTGGTGATTGTCTCGAAGAAGTCCACCAAGTTTAACAGGCATGATCTCCCCTTGACAAAGGCAAGCTGGGTGGGAGTGAGCATTTGGAGAGTTCATATATATTTGTTAATAAGGTCCATGATGATTTTTTCCATGACCTTGCAGATAAGGCTGATCAGACTAATAGGTCTATAGTTCCCAGGGTCCGTGGATGCACCCCCTCTGTGCAAAGGGATGAAGATAGATGTTTTCCATTATGCTGGGATGAAGCTAGTGCTTAGGCTGTGATTGAAAAGTGTGACCATTGGTGATGCTAATTCCTGTTTTACCCATGTAGAACACAGCCTAGGATGTTGTCTGGTCCCACAGAGGTTGTGTTTTTGTCCTTAGAGAGGGTGTTTAAGACTTGCTCCTTGGAGATACTAGGTGAAGGACAGGTGTTAGGGATGCTTTGCAGTATATGTTATGGGGACAGGGGAGTGAAGTTTTCACTGAACCTGTCAGCCAGCAGATTTGCAATATCCACAGGATATTTATGTAGTACTATTAGCTACACATTCAATGCAAATCTGTGCCTTACTTTTCAGGTTAAAGATGTAACTAAAGAATATCTTGCGGTTATTCTTAGTTAGGGAAGTTAATTTGGATTCATAGATAGCTTTGGAAGACTTTACTAGGAGTCGTATTTGCTTATTTAAGTTGAGGAGGGAGTGTTTCCAGTTTTGAGACTGTTCCTTCCTACACTTAGACAGCAATTTCTATCTCCTATTGTATAGCCTGTTAATAGCAGTTGTCCACCATGCAGGTTTGTTTTTATGTGAAGATCTTGCTTTAGTTCTAGCAGGTACAGCAGAGGCAATGCAATTGTACAGGTGCTTGTATAAAACACTGGTGCATAACTCAGCATAGGTGTCTGTTCTATCAGTGGGGGGAGGGGCTATGAAGCTACTTATGCTGTCATGTAAGAGGTTGTAATTGGCCTTGGAGAAGTTTTTTAGTGTAGTTGTTGCTAAGTGGAGGAGGACTCTCCTGTTATAGGTACTTCTAGAGAGACTGAATCATGGTCAGATCTCACCAGGGATGACCACACACTGGGAGTGATGCAGTGATCCTCGATGTTGGTGATAACAGATCCAGGAAGTTTGATCCCCTTGTGGGTGTGTCAACCAGCTGGTCCAGGGCATTGGGGTTAAAGAAGTACAGGAAATTTCGGGCAAGTGAGTTAGAGTACTTATAACTTACCCAATCAATGGATGGGTAATTAATATCACCCAAAATCCGGCTGTTTGGTTGCATCTTGCCTGACTCAAGTAGCTCCAAGTAGGCTGAGTGGATGTCCTGATTCATGGAAGGGGTCTTATAGCTGTCAATGATGAGAAGAGGGGTCTTACCTAAAGTCAACTGTACCTGAAGTAATTTAAGGGAATTATGCTGTTTAAGCAATCTAGAGGTGTATTTATCTTTAATGAATATTGATACACCACCTCCTTTAGTTCTCATGCCTTCAGTTTGTGGTCTAAACATGTGGAAAGAATTGGTATAGTTGGGGTGCTCTCCACAGCCTTAAACCAGGTCTCAGTGACTGCACAAATGTCAGCATCTTCCAAGGTGAGGACTGCTTCCACTGAGTGCAGTTTCTGGTCTAGAGTCCTAGTATTTACCAGCATAACCTTGAGGTTGTTTTTAGAGGATATTTTTATGTTGGGAATTTTGTTCTTGTGACATTGCTTAAAAAGGGTACTACGGGGATGGCAAGAGCCTTAGCCAGTAACTGAAATCCCTGGAGTGATAGATGAAGACCATCTCTAGCAAAGCACTCAGGTCTGTCAACCATGTCATCTCAGGCTGCCAAATACTGGACCCCCTTTGAATGACACCAGAAACTAAGCCAATTGTTGAAGTCAATCATTTTTTGTTAGTATTGTGGTATCATCCTAGACAAAGGTAAAATGTTGCTTATGGCTAGGAATATACTTGCCAAGACATGCATAATCAGGGAGCTCAGTCATGTCTCATTTCATATAGTCTAGAGAGGTACATCTGAAGTCATTCACATCAACATGGACTATGACGTAGTCATTACAGTGCCTGTTGTTGAGAGACTTGAGTGCGTGTGTGATGTGGCGGATCCTAGCACCTGACATATAGCTGACCATGACTTTTTCCTTATCCAACCTGGTGAAAGGGACATCTGTGTGTCTTACAATGTAGTCACCTATGACTAAGATGTTTGTTTTTGTGTTATTTCCTTATGGGGTTGACTGGTGAGACACTGGTGTGTGATATATTATGTGTACTACGTCCTGCAGGGGATGTATTATGTGAATCATGTTTGTATTTGAGAGGTCTCTGATGTTTATCTAAGCTTCTGGTAAGGACCTCTGCATATGTAGGCATATGTGTCATTGCTAGTTTGGTAGGTGCCGGAGGTGAAATGTGCATGCTGACAACCCTCTTAGTATCATATGGTCTGACTGGTGAGTGAGAGAGCTTGGATTCTAGGTTCCTGATATAGATGCATCTCTCACATAATCAATTTGTGTAGACTAGAAACAGTGGGTCGTGGGAGTGAAGGGAAACCAGAGCACCCAAAGGAACCTCACACAAACACAGAAGACTCCACACAGAAGGCACACCAGCAGATAATTGAACTGGGAAATCTCTTGCTGTGAAACAGCAATGCTATCTACCTTACTGAAATCTAAGGCCGATGTATAGAAATGTCTTACCTGGTTAACTTCATATGAAACATTTACAAGGGTTGCTCTTGAATATTTGCTGTCTATGTCCATCCATTGTCACTTTCAAAAGGATTGTGTCCACTGCTTTTTAGGTGGACAAAGTTGCTGATGAAATATTCTCTCATGTGTCTTTAGGTCAGTAGCTAGCACACTTAGGTAACTGTTCACCTTTGAGAAAAGATACACAATTATAATTTTTTCCAAAGCATTTGACTAGATTTTTCACAGATACTTTTACTGTTTTACTTTTCAGAATAGGTAGACATCGTATAGGCATGTTGGCACTAAATCTGAACGAGCTGGACAACATTTTATTGGTTGCAGATGATTTACACAACTTATTCCCGTGGAACTGTTTTTAAAATGATCACCAGTGATGTGGTGTTCTATGTAGGTTAGTGGTTCATAACTCTCACAAGAATGTATGTTACCATCTGTTGGGCCTTATTTACTGCAATAGTGGTAGCAACATAATCACTGTATTTTCCTTAAGGATTTAGTCATCAAAAGCATAAAAGGGGTTAAGAGTAAGCATAAAAGGGGTTAAGAGTAAGCATAAAAGGGGTTAAGAGTCTGCATTTACTCCTAAAAAGAAAAGTTCTGTATACCAAATTAGACATTTTTGAGTTTATGTGTAATTCCTAAAGATAAACAAGAACATGTTTATTTTTTTATTTTTCACATTTCTGACTATTTGCTGCCACTGATTGCTCATTTTCCACAGTGCTATACTGATGTAACATTTTAATCTAGATAATTTTTCCAGATCAGTCATGGCTGTAGAATTTATTTTACTTTGTGAGTTATTTAGTGATGGCAGCTATTCCCAGCTATAAAGTACCCAACTAAAGTTATGGTGCTAGCAACAGAGAGTGAAAGTAAATTAATAGACTGACCAGAGAAACTTGATAATGGAGAATACAATAACTGGTACCACATAACAATAAGAGGAGAAAATGGCACAAGGAGAGCAAAAACACCAACGGGAAGGCAGTTTAATGGAAATAACAGTCGGAATGGATCCAGATCTGTTTGGGATGGCTTTCCAGCCATTTGTGATGAGAATGAAATGTATGTGGACAGTAATGGAGCACTGAACAATGGTTTGAAGCACACAGACAGTACCAATTGCAATACAAGGTACAATATTGACTTTAAAACCCTGCTGTCTACTAAATACAGGTTTAACGATAGAGAACCTGTTAATATAAGTGTAGAGCAGGATGCTAACATTACTTACGTATATAATTTAAATGTTTTGGATGATTTGTAGTTTAAATATAACAATTTAGAAATAGAAAATGCTTATTTAACTGACTGTTTAAAACTTAAAATTGTACCAAAGGGATTAAGAATTTTTAAGTATCCAAATAAAGTTAAAAAGGGGACAGATTTCCATAAAGGATTAGTACAAATATTTGAAAATTGTGGCTTTGAAATTCTCAAGGCCATTATTAGAGAAAATGAAAGGGAGATGGAAGTGATGTATGGAAAATTAGATGAAGTTAACCATAAGATTATGTATGGCCTACTGTTTACAGTGCATAAAGAAAAGAAAAAAGAAAAATAAATATTTTGACATCTTAAGGAATACAGAAGTTAAAATTAAGAATGCCTATGTGAGGAAAAGAAAGAAAATTGATAGGGCCATGAAAGAATAGAGTAATATGACACATTACCCTAAACCTAAAGAGTTTAATAGAACTAATGACAGTAGGTTTAGTTATGGGAAAGACCATGACCAAGGGGCAAGTTACAATGTGGAAAATAATGAAAGTAATGAACATATGTATGACTTGAAAAACCCTTTAGAGTTCTCCCCTTTAAGAAGTTCAGAAAGGATAAGAAACCGCCCGTCAATACATTACAATTACAATATGGGGGGGGGGCAGGAGATTTCCCCCTTGGAACAGACAGAACTCATAGCAGTTAACTGCACTATACAGGAAGATGGTAGTGCATGTAGTCTTACAGGGTTTAACATTCATAATTATAGTAGCAAAGAAATAAATGAGACACATTTATTATCAAAAGGTTTTAAGTATATTCCTAAGAACAAAGCAAACATTAGTAAAGTGCTTACTGACTTAAAATTATTTATTAGAAAGAAAAATGTGGAACTCTTTTTTGGTCAGGAAATGAATCTAAAAATGTACATGGAATTCAAAAGAAAGACAACTTTTAACCCACCCTTACACCCCCAGTTAAAAAGGTTTGAGGCCTTGATGTAAAAAAAATTAAGGACTGAAATTAACAAACATAGGATAGGGTTTAACCTATCTGGTGAAGAAAATACATTACTTAAGGAATTAAGACAAGACAAAACAGTAAAAGTTATGAGGCCAGATAAGGGTGGGGATGCTATTATCAGGGCTAATTTAATCTATGAGGCAAAGATGATGGAAATTTTAGAGGAAACCTCAAAATAAAAGAGTTTCCATAAATTAAATTCATATAGCAAATAAGAAAGATGAATTAGCTCTGAACGATGTATTATTAGAAGGTACAAATGATGTGAATACCTATAATTATTTGCATGTTGCCAATCCCATTACCCCCACCATATCTGGAATCCCAAAAGTCCATTAAAATGTTCAAATTCCACCGTTGAGGCCAATTGTTGCATCTGAGGGGTCAATCACTGCCTCTTTGGCCAAGTTTTTAGATACTAATCTAAAGAAGATGGCTTGGCTATGAGTGGACAAGGAGTAGTTAAGAACTCATGGGATTTATTGAGAAATATTAAAGAGAGTATGTATGAAGAAGGGATGATTTTTATCACAATGGACATAGTGGACCTATTTACTTCTATCCCACACATAGAAGGATTGAAATGGTTTGAAGAAGCATTAGTGAAATACTGTAAATTTAGTAGTAAAGAGTTCTATTTGATTTTAATGTTAATGGCAACTGTGTTAAAAAATATGTTATCCATTATGAAGGTGAATTCTTCCAGCAACAGCAAGGTGTAGCAATGGAGGCTAGATATGCCCCCATTTATACAAATATCATTTTGTCTTTCTGGGAAGAAAAAATTCATCTTAGGCTCCAGGTATAATAATTGCAGGAAATTATACAAAAGATTAGGCTCCAGGTATAATAATTGTTGGAAATTATACAAAAGATACCTGGACGATACATGTTATTTATGAGTAGATATTGAGGAAAGATTTTTAGAATTTGTTAATTATTTGTTTCTAGTTAATTTTTAAGATTTACATACAAACTTGATAGAAATAAGCTTGAATATAGATATTTCTATTACTAAACAGATGGGTAGTTTCAGTTCGAAAGTATACAGAAAGGAGACATTCACCAATTCCTACTTAGCATTTGATAGTGCACACCCCTTTTATCAGAAGAAAGGAATAATTAAGGGACATTATACAATGACCCCCCATTAATATTCAAAAATGTGCACGCTGATTGGTCAGCATGCACATTGTAAATCAGAGTTATAGTAATGGAAAAAGGTCCAGTCACCCGGACTTTTTCCATTACTATAACTCTTTTTTTACAGCAACGGAGAATGCAAGATCTTCGTTGATTCACACTGTCTCGCTATGTTAAGTGAGTTTTACATATCGAGACAGCTTTACAAAAAGCAATGGAGATTCTCCGTTGCTTTGTTTAAAGCTGTCTCGCTATGTTAAACCCATTTAACATAGTGAAACAGTTTGTAAAAAGCAACGGAGATCTTGCTTTCTCCGTTGCTTTTTTTCAAAACTGTCTCGCTATGTTAAATGGGTTTAACATAGTGAGACAGCTTTACAATAAGCAACGGAGATTCTCTGTTGTTTTTTTAAAGCTGTCTCGCTATGTTAAACTGATTTAACATAGAGAAACAGTTTGT
This sequence comes from Protopterus annectens, assembly GCF_019279795.1. NCBI lineage: Eukaryota > Metazoa > Chordata > Ceratodontiformes > Protopteridae > Protopterus > Protopterus annectens. The sequence goes on along the minus strand of NC_056726.1, from coordinate 230,239,966 downwards.
AAAAATCAACGGAGATCTTGCTTTCTCCATTGCTTTTGCCTACAGCTCTGATGTACTGTGTAGGCATATGCATACGCAGTACATCAGAACTGCCGCAGAACACCAGACAGCTGCGGAAGGGCAGCAAGGAGGCATTATACAATGCCATTATTTAAGAAAAGTAATTATTTTTTTTCTTAAATAATGTCATTGTATAATAGCAATAACCCACTTCTGGGTGTGGGTAATGCTGGATTTACCCACGGTTGGCTTTGTTTGGCCACTTGGGTTTCGCCCTCATGACCAAACCACACCAACCATGGGTAAATCCAGCATTACCCACACTCAGGTGTGGGTTATTGCTATAATACGTAAGGGGGTGTAGGATGACATCAAGAGACGTAGAAGTTGAGGATGAATGTAAAAAATTATTTGATATGTTTTATGAAAGAGGCTACCCTATGGATTCGATTAAGAATGTTGAACAGGAATTAAGAGAGGAAAGAAAAGAGAAATATAAACCCATTTTGGGTGAGGATTTTCCTAGCAGTCAAGTGAATAAACAGGATTTGCTGAATAAAGACAATGGGTCAGGGTCAGTGCCACATAAGATTTGGGGATTATTTTCAACAAACCTTTTAAATGCATTTACCGAAAGGAAAGGAGTGTTAAAAATATTCTTGAGCATAATACAAATGATTTTATTTCTTGTAAAAAAGGCAAAGTTGGTACCTTCAAGTGTGGACGTTGTTCCCAATGTGCATGGATTAATAAAACAGACACAGTGTACCTTAAAAGCAGGGCTAGATTGATAGCAAGCAAATGTTTTGCTAACTGTGAAACAAATGGGATAGTTTATTTGGCTACCTGTAATAAATGTGACTCATTCTATGTAGGGAAATCAGAGAGAAAGTTAAAAAGTAGAATGTATGAACACTATTACGATATTAGGAATAATAGAAAAACCAATGTCCTGTATAGGCACACTGAACACTGTCAAGAAACTAAGCTTTTTTTTGTCTTGGAAGTGGTACTGAAGGACATTAGGGGTGGCCCATGGGAAGCCTGACTTGAGTAAAAAGAACTTTATTGATAACTATCTTTGGATGCCACCAAGTCCCCTAGGCTTAATGATTCAGTTTCCCTGAAGCCTGTTTTAAAATTAAGGTCAGCGAAACTGTAACTTTTTTCAGCATAGATTCATAGGTTGGTACTAGGCTATCAGCCCTAGGGCCTATACAAGCCTAGCCATAACAATTCCCTGGCTATTTCTTCTCACACTATTTACTTTCCTGGACCCCTGAGTAGCAGGGAGACTGAAGTGAATCCAAGGTGAATTTCCTTTCTCCCATCCTATTGTTAAGGTTCCTTTTGAAGAGGGCCAAAGAGGCGCTCTGCTTGATATGTATGGGCAGCCTGTTCCAGAGTCTGGGGAATCTCTGGGTCAGGAACCTATCCCTCCAACATGTTTTGTTTATTGTGATGACAAGGTTTAGATCCCTGGAGCGTGTGGCTCTGAGGGATTGGGATTTCTTTAAGTGTAGCATGTCCAGCAGCTCTGGGTTTGACATGGCCTTGTATGTTAAGCAGAGATCACCTCTGAGTAGACGATATGCAACAGAGTATAGCTGGAGTTTTTAAAGGTGATCAGCATAGCGCATCTGCTTTAGGCCTGTGATTCGTTTAGTAAGGTATTTCTGTGGCCTTTCCAGTTGTTGCAGATGTCTTGAGAGGTACATACCAAATGGGCATTGTATTCTATAATTGGTCTAATGAGGGATGAGTACACTGGGACAATGACCTGCTTTTTTCTGGATGAAAAGCCCTTAGTGATGAGGTGTGCCACATAGAAGGATTTCCTGACTGTTGTAGTGATGTGATTATCGAAGGTGAGACCACTGTCCAACTGTGTCCCTAAGTCTCTTATCACACTTTTGGTGGTTAATGTACTGCCACCTATGTGGTAATTCATGGGTACATGTTTTTTCCCAAAGGGGATAACTATACATTTCTTGACATTGAGCTTGAACCTGTGGCTCTGGAACAAAGCATCTGTTTCTGTAAAGCCCTTCTGTAGAGTATCCACATCATTTGGGGATTCAATAATGGCTCTCAGTTTGCAGTCATCTGCGAACTTTGTTAGCCAGAGTCCCTTAGTGTTGGCCTGTACTTCAGAGAAGTAGATGCCAAACAAGAGCGGTCCCAGGACTGAACCCTGAGGTACTCCACTTGTCACTTGTCTGGAGCTGGATTTGGAGTTGGCTACTTTTACAGTGTGGATTCTGTCAGTAAGCCAGTTGGCAACCCATCGAGTGACGTAGGGATTAATGCCCAGCTTAGTAAGTCTATCTATGATTCCAGAGTGAGGGATGGTGTCAAAGGCCTTGGCAAGGTCCATATAGGCTGTGTGGACCACCTTACCCTCATCCACAGCTCTGGAGACTGATTCAAAGAAGTCAGTCAGGTTCAGGAGACAAGATCGGCCCTTCATGAACCCAAACTGGGTGGGGTCCAGTGTTTGAAGGTTGCCAGTGTCTTTGTTTATAAGTTCCATGATAATACGTTCCATTGGCCTTGCAGATCAGGCTCGTCAGACTGATGGGGCAGTAGTTCCTGGGATCCAAGTTGGATCCCCCCTTGTGGAGTAGGAGGTTTTACCCCTGTTTTAGTTTCCATGTTTGTATGTATTTTATGACAATTTTAACTATTTAACTATTTAAATATATTATTTAGACAATTTTTAGAGTTATAAAAATGTATTAGGATATGTATGTTACTGAGTTTCACTGTGCTATTTAGTGTGTGATCTTGTGTATGAGTTATAGGTTTTTGCCATTGGATATTTTTGTTAATGTTGCATTTATTCATACTTTTTTTTTTGTAGAAAGTATTATTTAGGGTAATTGTTTGCATTTATATATTTAATATTTGTTTAGGATTTATTAGAAATGTTTTTAGTATATTATATATTTATTGAGTGTTTCATTTTCTAAGTGGAGACTACAATTTATCTTATGCAATTTATATGAATATAGTGCTAGGAAGTGTTCTGCCAATGAAAAGTTTTTACCAATTAAGCAATTAGTATTTAAATGGAGTACTGGTGTTAGCATGCATTTTCCATCTGAAGAAGTCTGTTTGCAGACGAAAATGCTGTGTATTGGTCTTTGGAAGCATTTATGTGTATCTACTGAGGCCCGAAGGGGTATTTTTATGTGTGTTTTTTATGTTAATTAAGTGGAGTGAACATTAAATACTTTCTTACACCAAGAAGAGGTGTGGTCTTCTTCTAAGTGCTTTGGTTTCGTTTTGAGGTTGTTTGTATTGTTGAAGCACTGTAGCCCAGTTTATTTGCTGTTTGGACACATGATAATGAACTCGGGCATTGTAGTAGAGGTAAGTACTCGGGAGTTAAGGTCAGGTAATGTTAGTGGTGTGTGTGTGTGTGTGTGTGTGTGTGTGTGTGTGTGTGTGTGTGTGTGTGTGTGCATGCATCTGCATGTGCATGTCTGAGTAGCTGTCTGTCTGGAAGGTCACAATAGAGGGGGCATAGTAAAGAGGTGGTGTGTGTGTGTGTGTGTGTGTGTGTGTGTGTGTGTGTGTGTGTGTGTGTGTGTGTGTGTGTGTGTGTGTACGCATGTCTGTGAGTGTGTGAGCTGGAGTTGCGGCCATACTTCCAAAAACCCCAAGATTGCTATTCAGGAATGTGCACTAAGTTTGTCTGCTAATAAATGTCTACTGAGTCTGTTTGGCTGACACCATTTTGGCTAAGCTCATAACAGTGCTGGTATTTCTTAGTTTCCTAATGTAACTAAATGACATGTTTTTATCCTTGGCTTGAGACAGTAATTTCAAGTTCATGATTTTGCTTTATTAGCTCTACTAGCAGCTTTTTCCTTAATGATATTCTTGATGCAATATTTAAAATGAAGAGTCATAGATCTAGTGCAGGATTTAAGACTTTTTTTCTCTTGATATAGAGTTTATTTATGCTGGTGGATTACTGGGTGAATTGTTCTTAAATCTTCTCATTACATATAGTTGCAGCAGGGATGGCTAGGTGCAGGCAGTTACCTGAGTTGGAATAGAATTCCTTTGAATAAATATTAGCTATGTCAGTGTCAGACCTGGTAATACTACAAGTAAATTTGGACAGCTGATAATAAATTCTGAGAAGCTTTATTCATTTAGAATCTCTGGATTCAGAATTACTCTCTAAAAGGATTTAAAATTTTTGAAAAAGTTGCAAATTTGTGGTCAGACTTAACCAGGGTTGGAGAATCTAGAAGGGGTGTACATATAGTGGCTATATTAGTTGTGAACAGGCCAAAGATATTCTTCTCGCTCTAGTTGCTTTATTATTTATCTGTTCCAGGGAATAATTATTTATAAAGCCTACAAATATTTGGGCATAGCGATTTTAGAGGTACTGGTGCCGCAGTTAACTAAATGACAGTTGAAATCACCCCTTACAAGGGTGTTTTCCGTAATAGTTATTTCCTCAAGTTCATTTAGGAATGTTTCTTGGTCATCAGGGGACAATGAAGGTATCCTGTGGTAGGCGAGAAGTTGGTAATCTGTCTTGTTCAGTGTAAGTTGGACCACAATGAGTTCGGCTTGTGTATCTCTGGGAATCTCTCTCCAAGTAATATCATAATTGACAAATATTGAAATGCCACTTCAGTTTCAATCAGGTCTGAATGCATGGTAGACAAAAAAACCCAGGTTTGGATGGAGCTTTATCTTTATGTTGAGAAGAGCTAACTTGACATGGCACAAAATGGAAATGGCTACAGTGATGTCCCTTAACCAGGATCTGCCTAAAATGCACTATGGGGTCAGAGAGATCTTTAGCCAGTATGCAGAAGATATGGGCCAAGAGCTGCTGGTTATCTTTGGTGAAACAAGTTGGACTGTCATTCATCTCTCCCAAAGTTGACCCCCCCCCCCCAGGAGTGACATGAGCTGCAAAGCCATACTTTTCTTTGCATGTATCATTCTGGGAGAAGTAAAGATTCCACCCAAGGTCAGTGTCTTGCCCACATTGTACACAGGCATTGTGAGATCCAAATATCTCACTGCATGTCATTCAGGGTTGTGCACCACAAGTGATTCACACCCATATGGACTACCTTCAGGTCGTAATGATATTCACCCTGTGAAAGGGAATTTTAAGCTGTTGTGATGTCATGGATCTTGGCCAACAGTAATTAGAACTCTCATAACAGCAACAAATTACACACTCTCAAAAATAATGAACCAGTCTGTGAAGTAAAGCTGAGAGAAGTGCACCCAAAGAGTGAGAAAGCAATATCTGGTAATAAAGGAGATCATCCTTCAATCAGTGGTAAAACAATGATTTCTTTGTAAGATGTTTAATACAGTTCTGCTGACTGTGGTGTCTGCATGGTTGGTGGCAATGCACAAAGCATTGGAAACCATCCAGGTGCAATTAACCATAAGCAAAACTGCTGTACAATTTGTAGCATGCTACAGGCCACCCTCTCAAACTCAGGAACCCCACACAGGCTTCCTGAAGACACTGGAGGGTATAAAAGTATCTCCAAACACAATTATATTGGGTGACTTCAACTACCCAGATATAGACTGGGAACATTACTCAAGCCCAAACTTTCTAGCCCAAAGGTTCCTGGAGTTCATAAATTCAAATGCCATGGAACAACTAGTCACCGTTCCCACAAGAGGAGAAAATATACTAGATCTCATCATCACAAACATGGGGACAAAATGCTCTACACCGGAAGTATATCCCTCATTGGTGAGATCAGATCATAAACTAATCTCACTGGATATCCACATCCCGCCCCCACCCCAAACAAAAGAGACCACAGTGAAGAACTTCTCTAAAGCAAACTTTACACTACTCAAGACTGGTGTGGTATTCTTCAAGGCCCCCGAGCCAGTGGAAACCACAACCCAAGCGGCGGAAGCCCTTACAAATGCCTTCTACGAACACCTCCAGGACTGCATGGAACAGGCAATCCCTAATAAAACCAAGACTCTTTCCACCAAGGGCAAACGTCCAGCCTGGTGGACCCCAGCCATAAACAAACTTTACAATAAGAGGAGAAAGCTGTTACATGATAGAGCAAAATCCATAAAAGAGAAGACACCTTTGATCATTATTAGTAAAAAAATACGAGCACTCATAAAATCATCCAAGGCCAACTTTGAGAGAAAAATTGCCATAGATTCAAAAGACAATCATAAGGCCTTCTTCAGCTATGTTAGAAACCTGGGTGGAAACTCCCAGATATGCTCAGAATTAGTCCAAAATGATACAAAAATCACTGAACCCACAGACATTGCCAACATACTGGCAGACAGGTTCAGTGCAAACTTCACCCCCCTCTCCCCCCAAAAGGAGAGATAACTATCCCAGCGGAGTGCAGCCTCCCAGACATCTCCAATGCGCAGGTGAAAGCTGCTCTCTCTAAAGCTAAAAACACAGCATCAATGGGACCGGATGGTGTCCCCGGCTGTGTGCTACACGAACTCAATGAGGAACTAAACCCGCACATAAGGCAGCTGTTTAATCTTAGCCTTACCACAGGATACATGCCCAAGGAGTGGCGTATGGCAACTGTGGTCCCACTCCACAAAGGCGGTGCCTCTACGGACCCTGGTAATTACCGCCCCATAAGCTTAACAAGCCTGGTCTGCAAAGCTATGGAGAGGATCATAATGGAACTCATAAACAAAGAAATAGGGGACTTGCAGACATTGGACCCGACCCAGTTTGGCTTTGTCAAGGGCAGATCATGCCTTTTGAACTTGGTCGACTTCTTTGAAACAGTCACCAAGGCCATTGATGAGGGAAAGGCAGTCCATACAGCCTACCTTGACCTTGCAAAAGCTTTCGACACAATACCCCACTCGGGTATTATAGAGAAACTTACCAGCTTAAATGTAAACCCATATGTCACAAGATGGGTTGCAAACTGGCTAAAGGACAGAACCCACAGGGTTAGAGTAGCTGGAGCCATGTCAGACTCCAAGCCGGTCACAAGTGGTGTCCCACAGGGCTCAGTCCTTGGCCCCCTGTTGTTCGGCATCTACTTCTCAGAAGTACAGGCTAACATAGGAGGACTATGAGCTGACAAAGTTTGCAGATGACTGCAAACTGGGAGCCATAGTGGAAAGTACATCGGACACAGATATCCTTCAGAGGGGTCTCACAGAAACTGATAGCTGGTGCCAGAGCCATGGCCTGAAGTTAAATGCCAAAAATGTATAGTCATACCCTTCGGGAAAAACAAGGTAACCCCAAGCTACCATATAGGTGGCAATCCACTAAGCACAGAAAAGGTTATCAGGGACCTGGGGACCCAGGTTGACAGTGGCCTTTCTTTGACACTCACATTGCTAAAGTGGTTAGAAAAACCTTCTACATGGCCCACCTGATCATGAAGGGAATCACATCCAGATCAAGTGAGGTCATTGTCGCCCTGTACTCTTCACTTATCAGACCAATGATCGAGTACAATGCCCCATTCGGGATGTATCTCACCCGACACCTGCAGCAATTGGAGAGACCCCAAAAGTTCCTCACCAAAAGGATAAAGGGACTCCAAAATCTGTCATATGCTGCCAGACTGAAGAAACTCCAGCTCTATTCAGTCGCATACCATCTGCTCAGAGGTGACCTGTGCCTGACATACAAGGCCATGTCCAACCCGGAATTAATGGACATGCTCCACCTCAAAAAATCCAAATCTACCAGATCCACTAGAGCAAGTGACTTAAACCTTAGCACGGATATAAATAGGACATGCTGGAGGGATAGATTTGTCACCCAGAGACTCCCTATGTTGTGGAATAAAATCCCGGTCCATGTGAGGTAGAGCACCTCGCTGGCTCTGTTCAAGAGAAATCTTGACCGGTGGTTGGGAGATCGTAGGTTTACCCCGGGAATCCTCTCTGTGTCACTGCTGGACAGAGGCACAACAAACTAATGGGCACAGTATTTTTTAACATAAGGGGTGGCGTAAGCCACAAAAACTCTGGGCTAGGCTTATAAATGCCTTAGGGCAGATAGCCTAGTATAAACCTATGAACCTATGAACCTATGAGGACAGGTTAATGACAAGTGTGAACCCAATATCAGAAATGCAGCTTTTTGTAACAGCCCTCTCTCTGCCAGATACTATTGTGCTAAGGCACCAAGTACTTTAACAACTCAAAAAATCTCAGCTGTGGGCAGAATTCACTCTCCACATACATCCAATTTCAGCCACTGATGCTTGATTATACTCAATCTTTCATGAAAACACATGCATCCCATGAAGGCAGGTGTACATATGATCGTGCTTTGGTATTGCATTGAACAGATTAGATTAAGTGAGGCTCACAAATGCAAAAAGAATTGTGAAAAAAACACAAGGTCAATATAAAAGGAATAAAAGAAAAATTAGGTTTGTCTACATGTAGACTTGAAGCTTGACTAGTAACTTTTGAGGAAATTATTGGCATACCTTATTTGGTTCTAACACTTAACTAGTACTGACAGTCAAAAAAAAATGAGGTTAAACACTGGGATGGTTTATTGGTTGCCACAGAAAATGCGCTGAGGGAAGATGAGTGAGGCACTGGTAATTTTATGGTAAAGTATGTTTGCTAGCTATATGGTTGTGTAGTGCACTAGGCAGTTTAAAAAAAAAATAAAACTACTTTCAGTTTACTAATGAAGCATTCCACTAGTTTATATCTTTGAAAATATTTTAGTTAAATATTCTGACTGGATTCTTTGACTTGAAGTAATGGCAGTGTCTTTTGTGCTGTGAGACAACCTGTTAAAATATGTTTTTGATGTGCTGTGGCTATTAGACTGCCTTAAACAAAAGACAACGTTCTGTAGTTACAACTTCCAGATTAGCAGACTATGCTTATAAAGCTAGCTTTGAAATAGTTTCTGCATGAGGACATTATTTTGATTGTTTAAAAATTGCACTTGGGTTAAAATACCTCATTTTCAATTATAATTATGTTAAAAGTTTAAGGAAGTGAAACAGCTGATTTGACAACCTTTTCTTAACTTTTAAAGAACTGTTATAAGAGTCTCATGTATGCATTTAAGTAAATTTCAGCCTAATAGAACGACTTACAAAAAAAAAAGACATTAAAAATACAAAAGGCAACGTTATTTAAATCACAATACAACTTAAAGCCATTGTGATATTATCAAGAGTCAAACTGTTCTGGGATGTGAATAAACTAATGATTTCTTTTTTTTGAACGTCATTTTGTCTGTGGATCATTCTGGGGTTTGACGTGATTTGGCTGAGTTTGTACATTGCTTGTAGAATTCTAGAAGGATTTCAGTGAAATAAAGGTAAAAAGACTCACTCCTTTAATGTTGACTGCATTATGTCTGCTGCTGAGGCAGAAAACTACTGTAGCAATAAAAGCTGCTTATCAGGTTTTAAGTTTGACATGTTAGGGAGAACATAGCTCTTACCTCTAAAACATACAGCAATAGATCATTGAGCAGGTAATATCTCATAGGCAAATTGAAAGTTATGTGTTTTGTGCAATTTCCTTAGCATTTATGATGCCTTACTCAACCAGTTCTAAAACATAGTTAAAGAATTCTATGAACACATACTAGTACTCAACAAAACATGCAGGTAATAATGAGTCATATAGTTGTGAACTTTCTACATATTAATTACTAAGCAAGGCTGTTAAATCTCTTAAGGGATATCAAAAAAATGTTAAAAGTGGACTTTTAATGGAATTAAACTGATAAATGCAGAGGCACATGACTTAAAGTATATTTTATAGCTCTGGACAGAGCATGTAAAGCTCAACATTTACAAACGTTATTAATTTCTTTTCTTATTATTTACTAATTCCGTATCATCAGTTTACCTTGACTTGTCGAAGGCATTCAAAACTGTCTCGCATCATAAACTACTACTCAAACTGTCTGCATTAAGATGAGGATCATCATACTCGCCACTTTCTTGGTTCACACTTAACAAAATTGTAACTAAAAAAAAAAAACTCACATGTTCCCGTCATGAGTTGAAGTCCATGAAACCACACATAAGTCCAAGTAAGGTTATTAGCACTTTTGTTCCTTTTATTCAACAATTCCAAAACGGAACTTCATCAGATAAAACAAACTTACTCAGTTCCTTCTTTTATATGATTTACCATACTAAATACACCAATAGCATTTGTTTGCACAAAATACATTAATTAACCCCCATTTATAAAAATGCCCATTTTCCCTTATATTTTTAAATTCCACACAAGACATTTAAACTTTAGAAATTAAAAAAAAATGGTTTCCCACTTTGAACTGTTTTAAACAATATAAACAATATAAATATTGCATATAGAACCAATCTTTTGTCCTTGTAATTTTTACACTGTTTAAAACATTTAAATTGTAGCCATGTTTCATTAAAACCAGTAAGAGAAGGAAAGAAAAGAAAGCTACCAAACCTGCTCCTTATACCAGATTTAGACAACAACTCCTTCTATCTCAGTTACAAATTATTTACTCTATGCTTTATAAACCATCCTCCTGCCCTGTCCGTTCCTCCTTGGTATCCATCTACCCACCAACTCGCACACTTCGCACTTCTAACCAACAACTCCTTGACATCTACCAACCCAAAAAAACTATCGGCAAACTACTATATAAATCCAAATGCCTTCAAGGAGTAGAAAACATTACAAACTCATCTCAGTTTAAATATACTGACAAATCAATCAATTTACCAATAAACACTCAATTAAATTAACAAGTAACCATTAAACACATTCTAAATTAAAAACCTTCAGTTATTCTTACAGTCATGATTTTGGAACAAGTGCAAAAAAAGGTGTGTATTCGGATCAACTGTATAAGAAAAAATTGTTATATAAAGAAAGTATTTTTATTTTGAAGTATGATACTTTGTCTCCTTAGGGTCTTAATGTTGAGTGTAACTGGAGGTTTTTAATTTAGAATGTGTTTAATGGTTATAGAGTATAGAAATTTACAGGTAAGTAGATCTAACCAGACGTGTAATAACTTAACAAAAGAAGAACACAGGGTTTTGATAGAATTAAGGAAAAAAACAGGAGAGAAGAATCATAAGACCAGATAAAGGGGGTGGGGTTATCATTATGGGTCAACACGACTACACAGCTAGAATGTTGATGTATTTAAACAACAGTACCTATTTCACTACAGCATCTCTAAATGAGATAAATATATTTAATAGAAGGCTTGACTTGAGACTGGAAGAACTTTTCCAGGAATTTAGCTTTAGTGAAACTGAAATAAGATATCTGAAAGTGACAAATCCTTTGACCCTTTCTTTTTTTGGGATCCCAAAAATTCACAAGTCTTTAGAAAATCCACCAATGAGACCCATAGTGGTGGGTAGGGGAAGTAAAACAGAACTCCTGGCAAAAATGGTGGATTTTTATTTGAAGGTATTCTTTGATGGAAAAGAACACGTAATAAAGGATGTGTGGCACCTACTTAAATGCTTAGCTAGGAAGGAGTTTAAGGAGGGCATCAATTTTTTTGAGTATTGATGTCAAAGAGCTGTTCTTGACTATTCCCCATAAGGAGGGGATGGCAGTTATTTCAGGAAGCCCTTAAGAAGGGTGCTAGATTTTCAGAGGACACTATGTCCTGACTATACTTATGGAGCTAGTGTTAAAAAACAATTTTGTATGGTTCCAGGGTGAGTATTTTAAACAGACCCAGGGGTAGCGATGGGTGCGGTGGCTGCACTGATGTTTGTCAACATAATACTTTGCCAATGGGAGACTAATTTTGTCCTGAATACTAGGTTTAAAAAGAACATTTTTAAATATTACAAATTCCTGGATGATATACTTGTGTTATGGGAAGGTAGGACGGATGAGACAGAGGGATTCATGGAACATATCAATGCAACTACCAATTTCTTACATTTACTAGTAATGTGGAGAGAGAGGGATTGAACTATTTATCTACATATATAAGAACAGAAATAAGGGTTGCTATGAATCATCCATATATAGAAAACCTATGTACTCTAACAATTTTCTGCATTTTGACAGTGATCATCCTTTTTGACAAAAAAGGAATCTGGTCAAGGGACAAATGATTAGATTGTCAAGGCTGATAACAGAGGTTCCTGGATGAATTAAAATTTTTGAAAGAGATGTTAGAGACAGGAGGTTACCCCAAGGGTTTGTTGGAAGGACAGGAACACCAAAAGGAGGGATTTGTACCCGCCATTGTTAAGTTGTCCAGAAAGTGTGATGGGTGAAAACAGGAAAAAATTTGAGACTGCATACTGTGTATTGACCTATGACCAGGACTCCCAGGAGGTTCAGTAATTTGTGGAAAAGAACTGGAAGAGTGTTTTCTATGTGGCCCTGTGTCTGACTTGTTCAGCTTTCTACATAGCAACGACGGAAAATCAGTTACGAAAGAGCATTTACCAGCATATTTATGCAATAAGGAAACAAGATAGGACAAATGCTCTATAAAGGGACAGCAGGGATTGTAACAATTTCAAAAAGTTCCTCTTCTGTGTACTGGAAAAAGTAAAGAGACAGGAGAGAGGGGGAAGCTGGTCAAATTATTTAGAGTACAGGGAAACACACTGGCAGATTTTGCTGGATACAACAAACTTCCCTGGTATCAATGACAGAATTTCAGTAGCTTGTTGAATTAAGTGCAGAGGCAGTCTGAAATTATAATATAAATTAAGAAAAGGATGAAGGATAGGCTCTAACATGACATAATATGAGTGTCTAAATCTGGTATAAGGAGCAGGTTTGGTAGCTTTCTTTTCTTTCCTTCTCTTACTGGTTTTAATGAAACATGGCTACAATTTAAATGTTTTAAACAGTGTAAAAATTACAAGGACAAAAGATTGGTTCTATATACAATATTTATATTGTTTATATTGTTTAAAACAGTTCAAAGTGGGAAATCATTTTTGTTTTAATTTCTAAACAAGTTTAAATGTCTTGTGTGGAATTTAAAAATATAAGGGAAAATGTGCATTTTTTTATAAATGGGGGTTAATTAATGTATTTTGTGTAAACAAATGCTATTGGTGTATTTAGTATGATGAATCATATAAAAAAAGGAATTGAGTAAGTTTGTTTTATCTGATGAAGTTCCGTTTTGGAATTGTTGAATAAAAGGAACGAAAGCGCTAATGACCTTACTTGGACTTATGTGTTGTTTCTAGGACTTAAACTCGTGAAGGGAACTTGTGTTTTCACTTTCTTGGTTCCATAGTGACCTGCCTAATAGAATGCTGACTGTGAAAAGGCAAAATAAAATCTGTCCTTTCTGTCTGTAACATTCGGAGACCCCAAGGCTCAGTTCTGGGTCTTATGCTTTTCATTATCTTCACAAATGATCTTCACACTGCGACTAAACATGCTTGTATCATACAGAATACAGATCACTCTACCCCATCTGCTTAGCAAGAAGCCTATGTAAAATGAAACAGCTCACTCGGGAATCTGTCTCGTCCATTGAAACTTGGCAATTACTGTTCAGTCCTAAGGAAAAAAAATCTAAGCTAATTCTGTTCACCTTAAACCACTGTCACCATAAACACCATTACTCCATTTTACCATCTAGTCATGCTAACACTGAACTAATGTTTATTGTCCTGATTTTATAAAAAAAAACAACAGTGTATAGATTCAATCATAATGGGTCATTTGTAAAAGGGAAACTTTGATAATGCTAGGGCAGCACTGATGGATAATCTCTTCTGACAGTTACATTCAGTTTCAGGATGACTGCATTTATATAGCATGAAAAAAACACCATTACTAAAATATGTAGAGATAATTGTTCATGGTCCTTCATCATGAATGTTTCGTGCTTATATTTTAGTGTTCTGTGTGTGTGTGTGTGTGTGTGTGTGTGTGTGTGTGTGTGTGTGTGTGTGTGTGTGTGTGTATGCATATGAGGTGAGCTACAACTTGTCAAAGGAAAATTGAGCTTTAATTATGATACTTTCTGGAAGGAATGTCAGTCTAATTAAAAATTCAGGCTTCAAAACAATTTAACAATATAAAATTTCCATTAATCACTTTGATTTTTGCTATTTTCTGGAACTACACCCTATCTAAACTACCAAGCTTTACCAGAAACAAGTGAAATTTAATTTTGCATAAACATACAGGATCTAGGACTATTGAACGAAAGTTCAATAGTCCGAATACACAATAACCGAACGCACTTTAACGAAAGCGCTTTCACCAAAAAAGCACTTTTATTAAAGTGCGTTCTAAAAAAAAAAAAACAATAAATCTTCTTTTATGCAGGGGTGCAAGCCCCCCCTGCACACACCCCTACTTTTATATTCTCACGCCGAGGTCGCACTATAATGGGGAAAAGGGAATTCTCCCTTAACCACACTGTAGTGCGACCAGCACAACCAGCATACTTAACCAAAATTGCTGCTTCGGTGAACAGCACTTTCGGTTAAGTATGTTTGGTGATTTCTGCTTCGGCAGAAAGTGCCATGGGGGATCTGTACAGATTCCAACATACATTGTACTATAACAGCATACTTTAAAATATCCATTATCATGCCTCACCATATTTTGTTTATAGATTGCTTATAATAGTATGAAGAATGCAAAAAAAAAACCTCAATATATTAGTTAATAAAGAAGTGAATGATCTGTATATGCAGTGCAGCTACAAGGCAATGGGTTTATAACTGAAGTTTCATTGCTGTGTTCTGTATGGTACTAGCACACTATTTTAACTGCAATTCAATCTGTCATTTATCAGAAGACACTGTAGTCTTGAATGTAGGTAAGAAGCATGGTCAGATGGGATTCTATGCTTTCATGAGAGTAGTCCACAAATAATTGTATGTCAATAAACATTGTTATTGATTTTAGGATAAGTTTGTAAATTTGGCATAAGAATGTTTTGAAGGTTTTTAGCAGCCCACTTTTTTACCTTCATTTTCATTCATGCAGGATCTACATGCCTGTATTTCTTGCAGCTATTTGTTTCCCAGTTATGTCTGTGGCTATTGATTGCTGTTTTTATAGGTTCATAGGTGTATACTACACTAAAGACCACTAAGGGCCCTTAAATGCCTTGCTGTGCAACCCAAATGTGACCCACACATTTGATTTATAGTGGGTGATTTACTTACTGCCTCTGTCCATCAGACACATAGGAGCCAGACCAGGGGTGAATTTCTGATTACCCATCCATTGATCCCAGTTGAGCTTAAATAGGGATAGGAAAGAATTCTGTTTCATATGGATAGTGTGCCTGTTCCAGAAAGTGTTAATTTTCTGAGAAACATATCTGTATCTCCAACATGTCCTATTTATGTTGCAAGCAAAAGTTTGGTCTTTTAATCTAGAAGTTGTGATGTAGTTTGTTTTGTGGATGTGCAAAAGATTCATCAAAACAGAGTCCAGGGATGCCTTGCATGCCAGGCAAAAATCACGTATCAGAAGTCTGTATGATACTGAGTAAAGAGATTGGGCTTTGAAGCAATCAGCATAGGACTTTGCATTTACTCCCTGTATTCTTTCTGTAAGGAAACTTTTTGAACATTTGAGTTGCTGCATGTGTCTGGTCATGTACATACCAGAGTGTGCATTATACTCTATAATGGGCCTGATGAGTACCATGTGCAGTGGTATGATGGCCTCTCTGGACCTAGATGTCATGCCCCTCCTTATAAACTGAGCAACATAACAGAATTTTATCACTAGCTTGGACACATGTTGGTTGAAGGCTAGGTTACTATATATATGGGTTTCCAGATCCCTAACTACTGAATCAACTTTTAAGGGTGTTTTATTGATGACATAGTTACTTGGGGTGGCAAACTTCCCAAGAGGTACTATAATGCATTCTTTAGCATTGAGTTTTAAGCCATGGCTTTGTCACCAAGTGTTTGTCTTTATTAGACCTTCCTGAAGAGTCTTCTCATCGTGGGGGGAGTCAAGGACTCCTCCTAGTTTGCAGTCTTCTACAAACTTGGTTAGCCAGAGGCCTTTGACATTAGCTTTAACATCCAAGAATTAGTTACTAAAGAGGAGTGGGCCTAGCACAGAACCCTGAGGGCTCCACTGGTGACTGGCCTCTTTGTGGAGGTGGCCTCACTGATTCTAACCTCCTGGGCCCTGTCAGTGAGCCAGCTAGCTATCCAGCATGTTATAAATGGGTTAATACATAGTTATGCAAGTTTATTGACAATGCCTGAGTTGGGTATTGTATCTAATGCCTTAGCCAGATCTAAGTACTCAGTATGCACAGTTTTGTCGTCATCCATTGACTTAGTGACTTTTTCAAAGAAGTCTACCAGATTCAGTAAGCATGACCTTCATCTGACAAAGCCAAACTGGGATGGATCCAGTGTCTGGAGGCCTCCTTGCATTCTTTTTGATAATTTCCATGATAACACTTAGGCAACTAAGAGGGCTAATTAGGCCAATTTACTTTGATGAGAATGATTTAATCTTTTTGCGAATTACCCTTCTTAATTTTTGACATACTTTTTTCTTTTGTTGTATATCCTGTTTAATTTGGGATGTCAGAAAATGGTTTGTTTCTGGTGCTAGTTCTGGGATTACTTCTGGTAGGTACAGCAGCCTCTATGCAGCCAATGATATGGCTGTACAGAGTTTATGACAGCAGTTCAGCATAGGCTGGTGGGTTCTCAGGATTTGGAGGACCACGGAATTTGGACAGACAATCATTTAATAAGTGGCAATTTGCATTGGAATAGTTCCTAATTGTTACTGTTTTTAACAGGATTACTGAACTGATTTTGATTTTAAAGGAGACAGCTTCATGGTTGGACTTTACTATTGAGAACGAGACATGGGGGAGGTGCAGTGATCTCTCATATTTGGGAGTATGAAGTCCAGAGTGTTGGAGCCTCTAGTGGGTGTATTCACTATTTGGTCAAGGATGTTTGTATTTACAGTGTCCAGGAATTCCTGTGCCTATAGATTTTAGGCTATGTAGGAATCCAAGACTATAGAGGGATTTATTTTTTTTATTTTATTTAACATTTGTTGACCAGGAAAATCCAACTAGGACAGAGCCTATTTTCAGTGGAGGCTCGGGGAGAAACGGTTCAGATGCATGACTTGGGCATGTGGGAGGAAAGCAATGTACCCAGATGAAATGCATGCAAATGCAAGGAGGACATGCAGACTCCACACAGAAGGCATCCCAGCCAAGACTTGAACAGGAGAACCTCTTGCTGTGAGGCAACATTACCCATTACTCCGCCCAAACAATTATTTTTATAATTAAAGTCTCCCATGAGTAGGGTGTTAGGTTGGATGGCAAGTGTCTCAAGTAGGTCCTAGTATGGATTGTGAGATTTTGAGGTATGGAGGGTGACTTATAGCTGGCTAGGGTATGGTACAGGATTTTGTCTATGGTGATCTGCACATGGAGGGAAACTAGCACATCATCCTGTTTGACCACCCTAGAAGTATGCTTGTCATTGATGAATACTGGATATCACCACCTTTAGCCCTTGTCTATGCAGCTACTGATCTAAAGGTGTGGAAGGAAGTGAAACCTTGCACTGCTGGAGTATTCTCTGCTTCTTTAAACCATGTCTCTGTAACTGCACAGATACCTATATTTTCAAGTGTCAGGAGGGCTTGGGGGCACGGTAGTTTTTTTCTTTTTTTTTTTAAGGCTCCTGGCTTAAGCAGTAACACATTGAGGTTCTTTTAAGCTGATTTTACTATCTTGATAGGTTTGTCAGTTTGGTACTGGGGTGCAGACAAAGCCTCAGCCAGTATTCAAATGCCTAGAGGGGAAAGGAGCAGACTATTCTTGGCAAAGCAACACAGTCTGTTGACCACGACCTCCCAAGCTGACAAATGCTGTATCCCCTTAGAATGAAACCAGAAAGGCAACCATTTGTTGAAATCAATCCTTATTTGCTCATATTGTGGCATCATCCATGATGATGGTAATATCCAGCTGTTGACCAGGCTCATATCAGCCTGTGATACATATTCTAAAAGCTCCATAATGTTACTCTTCAAATAGTCTGGGAGGTACATCTCAGGTCATTTACACTATATGGACTGTGTGGAATCCTACCGGTACATGTGGCATAATGACTTGAGTGCATGGGTGATTTGGCAGATCCTGGCTCCAGATAAGCAACTAACTGTTCTCTTCTTTTTGTCCAGCCCAGACAGAGGGGCATCAGTATGTCTTACAATGGAGTCCCCTTTGGTGAGCGTCCTGGGAAGTTTGTTTGCTTGACTTAGGGGATCAGTGTTTTGGGCTCCACTGAAAGTGAGAGTTTGTGTGGTGTTAGCTGTTATTTCGAGTGCCTTTGGGCTTGCTGAGGCATAGCTTTGACAGTGGATGTTCTAGGTGATCATTGTTGTTTAGGAAGATTGGTTTTGTGTGCCTCAGTATATGTTAGTCTGTGTGTGTGTGTGCTGCGTGCTATGTGAGGTGGATATTGTGAGTGTGGTTTTGACAACCTGATGGGGACTTGTAGGTGAGAGTTTAGCCTCTTGTGTTATTTTGTAATTACACCTCTCACATACAGTGTCTGATTCTTTAATTGATTGATTGGTTGTCAGTAAACATCTGACAACTGTACCATTGTCTCAAAATGCCCATATTCACCAAGGTGGTTACAGAGAAGTTAGAAAATTGCATATCCATAATGTCAAGTCCTTTGATTTGTGATCTACAAAGAGATGGTGTATTGGGGTCAAAAAGCTATTAAGAGTGCTCTGTTTGTGCAGACTGATAAAGGTGCTTTATTGGGGCAGATTAAGCTAAGCAGTACTAACTTGTACTATCCTTAATGTTTCCACGATACTGAAGTCTACGAAATCTGTAGGTATTGCCACTCGAGGCTCAACAAGCCCCTCTAAGCTTGTTGGCGAACAAGATATTTGCACTATATTGTTGCTTTACAGGGAATAGTTTTACATTTTTTTTCTAAAGAAAAAAATTGCTTTCTAGGTGTTTGCTACAGTACAGGACACTGCTAACCCATGCAAACATGCAAAATTTATAGCAGCACAGAAAAAACAGAAAACTACATAACAAGCCCTCTTGCCACCATATAAATAAAACCACCCATCTTGATGTAAAAACAGTAGAAGAGACCCACAAGTACAATGCTAACAATAAACACTTAAAAAACTAGCTGGAAATTCTTTGGTGAAGGTAATTTCAAAACAGTAACAGTGAGAGGTGGAGGATTTTATTTTACAAAAATTCAGTGAAATGCACACAAAAGCAGGAAACAAAAGCAATCACAAAATTAACTTAAGTGCGATTTTAGCAATCAAAGTACTTTCCCTGGATGGCAATGGATACAAGTAAAACACTTCTGGAATGCAAGCTAGGACTACAGGTTGTCCTGTTCTCCAGTAAAATGAGCAGGAGACAGTATGTAGTAAAGGAGGTTTACTCAAGAACAATACTGGTTTGCTGGGTGGGCTCTCAGTATTATGGATCTATGGAAGACAATGGGTGGGAAAAGTGCATTAATACCTTATACAACAGACAATAGCAATGAAAGAGGGGAGGGAGGGACTTTGGAAATCAGAAAATCATAAGGGGTGGAGGGCAGAAATACAGCATTTTAAAACAACAGCAGTGTAAGGTTAAGGGGTTGGGAATTTTTTTCAAAGAACAGGGTTTAGCAATCAAATAAAGTTAATATTGGAGCTCTTTCAGAAACAGTAGCTTAATGTGTTAGCAGGGGATGGGCTAGACCCAGAATTCAAGCAGGTAAAGGATAAGAAGAGTATAAAAGCACGGAAGCACAAACTGGAGCAGAGACAGTTGTCTCAATATTGAACTTCTATTACAGTTTAAGGTACCAGATTAAGCACAGTGCTACACCTCTACAAGTCTTGGATAAAAGACTTTTTCATTAACTGTACCATGATGCAAGTAACAGTGTAAAAGTCAAAACACTTAACAATGCCTGATGAATGGCTAGATAAGTTGTTGGATATATCAAAACTGTAATTAAAGTAAAAAAAAATACAGAATGTGAAATATTAAGCAGACACAAACTATTCATAGTGGTCTACAGGGTAAATCTTAGGGCACTATGTCATAAGTGAACAGACTAATAAATGCACATATGCCCAATTTGTGCATTTATTAGTCTGTCCACTTATAACAGATTCCCAAAAAAGAATATAGAAACAGATGGGAAAGGTAACCATATCTGCTGACATGATGCCACAGACAACAACTCCTACATGGAAGACAGACAGATAAAAGTTTTAAAAAGAAGAGTAACAATTCATCTGACATATTTAGATGCCCAGTACAGGACAGTAGGTTGCATGAGACAAGGTAATGGCTTCTGTAAGTATTTTGATGAAAGCACCAATAATGGTATTACTAAGGATGAACTTTTGGTGCCACAGAAAGACACCTGCAGCATCTGAGGAGAAGCTATTTAGAAAAGTAGTGCTACTGCTGTTATACTATCACTTGGCAATGTGTTGTTTTTTTTCCATATAAGCAGTCTTAGGTCTACTGGCTACCTCAGATGACAGGAGGTTTTGAGCAAGAAATGTATCCTTTCATATTATTTCTCCTCCATTGCATGCCAGCCATCATCTCTCTTTTCCTTGGAAACCATCAAAAAGGCACCCATCTGGATCTTGTTGATTGTCTCTAACCTGGCCTCATGACAGATGACATTTGCACATATATCAATATGGGGGGTATTCTATGCCATTTTCTGTCATGGGTGTGTACCCACATATACAGTACACACAAGAGAAGTATAGTAACAAACCCATGTCTATCAGTTGGGCAGCCACTGTTATTATATAAGTCTCTGCCTATACAAGAATAGTCTGGCTGACAGAGACATTGTGTCCTTACCCCAGGATGGGGGACCTACTGTGGACCCATCACTCCCATCTTTTCTGGTGTGGCTCTTATAGTTCCATAAACACTGCTCAAATGAATGTCATCTGAGCCGCAGTGAAGGCTTTATCCCTTTAGGTCACATAGGAGGCTGATTGTCTTCATATCAAGTGATTACAAGAAATTCCTTTTGGAAATATGAGGGTATAACAGCTAATTAAGCATTGTCAGGGTCCACTTTAAAAAAAAACACGCAGAGACCCAAAGACTTTTGACGACCTTTATTGCATAAAATAATAAATGGTAAACATGAAACTTTATTGAACACACTCAACTTCAATTCAGTGCAAAGAAAATAACATAAATAACCATAAAGGCAGCATAACTGCTCACCGTTGGATAAGCAGTGTCCCCCACTTCCTCACTTATCATTGTAATAACAAGGCAGCATTCCCGCTCACCTTCAGCATTTCACTAATCCAAACCATCCACTCAGACTCTTCCACCATCAAATTCTCATCACCTCAAACTTCAAATTATCCTCCAGAGGGGGGAGAGAAGAGAGGCAAACCTGTCCCTCTTCTCAGCCCCAAAATGCCGTAACCAAATGGGACCGGCTGGGAGGGCAACAAGATCACACCAAATATGCCTCCCAACAACCAAATCTCACCTCATAACCCTTCAGGACCCACCCCCTACACCTACCTCACGTACTCTCCTGGCTTCCCACTTGATTAACCCTTTCTTTCCTACTCCCTTCAAACTCACTTATTACCATCTTAGCTACTTCTTCCATAAATCCCAGCTCCCCCTCCCCACCATTAAAGATGTCTCATGACAACTTTGTCTGTTCCAAACTTCATTTGTCATGGTCCACTTTATAAAAAAACACACACAGATACCCAAAGATCTTTAACAACCTTTATTGCATGAAATAATAAATAGTAAATATGAAACTTTATTGAACACAATCAACTTCAATTCATTGTAAAGAAAATAACATAAGTAACCATAAGGGCAGCGTAATCTCTTACCCTTGGATAAGCAGTGTTCCCCACTTGCTCACTTATAATTGTAATAACAAGGCAGTGTCCCCACTCACCATCAGCATTTCACCAATCCAAGCCACCCACTCAAACTCTTCCACCATCAAATTCCCACCACCTCAAACTTCCAATTATCCTCCAGAGGGAGAATAGAAGAAAGGCAAGCCTGTCTCTCTTCTCCACCCACTAACCTTAAAGGGCTGTTTCCTCTCACACCACATCCCCATTAGCTAAACCCTCCAAAAACAACCCCACATTTAAATTTAACAAACCAAGACCAAATTAATTAAGGTGAACTCCATCAGCCCTATACCACATGGGATCCCTATCCTCAAACTCCACATGCCAGATAGTACACACCACCATTCCTTTCAAATGTTTTAACAAAGAGAAATTAACATACCTCCAAGCCCTCTCCATCACAGAAAATTGTTTTGCCTCCCTCCAAACTAATCTGGGTATAATCTCAGACCAAACCAATCCAACTGATGGATAAAGCCTTCATAAAGCTAAACCATCTTTACAAATGTGATAAACTAAGTGTTTCTTTGGAATTCTACCCAAATCATTCCCCCCTAAATTAATCAACATAATGTGGGGGAATCCCCACTGACT
Source organism: Protopterus annectens (assembly GCF_019279795.1). NCBI lineage: Eukaryota > Metazoa > Chordata > Ceratodontiformes > Protopteridae > Protopterus > Protopterus annectens. The sequence continues at coordinate 230,217,451 of NC_056726.1, read as the reverse complement.
CTGGAACATGGTAAATACCTGAAGTATCCAGTTCCACATCAACCCTCTAATACCATGCCAGGTAACCTTCAATCCAAATTGTTCCAAGCCCAAATGTATTCTATTTCTTCTAACCGCAGCACGACTAGCTGCCCAATATATGAAAAAATGACCTAAGATAACAATCCTCCTTTCACCTAAAAAAAATATATATATATATATATATATATATATATATATATATATATATATATATATATATATATATATATATAAATTATACCAAAATAGCTCAGCCAAAACTTAGTTAATATAAGTCAAAAATGCATTGGGAGAACACTGCCCCATGCTCTTCATAACTTCAATTAAACTGTCTACCTTTGCTAGATCAGACACCCTGCCCATCCTGAAAGAATGAGAAGAAAACTTGTCCCCTTTTAAACCAGCACTGATAAGAGCCCTTCTCATAATTAAATTCAATTGCTCACCCGTTAATGCTCTACCACTTACTGATATAAAAACTAATCCCTGAGCTCTACCTTCTTTAGCCACACACAACCTCTTTCCCCAAACCACCGGACATCTCCAGCTTGACCTAACTTCCTCCAAAAGTATAGGGGTCCCTCTCCCTTATCGATCCGTTTTTGATGATCTCAGCCTGATGTGCACTACCCTGGGCAATGTAAGCACGTCATCCTACACCAATGAACCCAATAACTCAGACACATGGAAAGCTCTACAATACATCCATACACTTGCCGTACCCCACATCACATATTCCTCCAAACATCCACATACTCTACCTAAACCCTTTAGCAACATTCTTAAAATCCCTGCAGTCACCAGCCATCTCCTATCCCTAGAAGGACCTTCAACTCTACTCCAACCTTTCAAAACTCACCCAACTGTCCATGATCTAGTCCTGTGCTCTAATCTGGCAGACCAAGCAAATACTCCAATTGCTGCCAAAGCCACCCTCACTGTTTAAACTGCCTTACCCTGTTTCCACAACATGGCTAAATAACACAGCAACAAACTTTCTAACCATTCACACTCCTCTTCCAGTACTTCACAAAGCTATCAAAATTGTGCAATGCCCTACCGTAAGCTCTCCTTGTGGATACCGCCCATGACTGTTGCACCAACCCGCTGATCAGTACTGCCCAATCTGCCAAATCTCATCTGGTACAACTGTGTGGTGCCTTGCTGCTGTTGGAGATGCCTGCTGAAATCTGCAAAACTGAAAACGAGACAAACTGTCAGCTGTCTCATTCTTAACCCCCGACACATGCACCTCTGTAAAAGGAAAAGTTAATCAACAAACTTTGCAACACTAGTTTACAAAGAACCAATAACAATCGAGCAGATTTAGCCATCTTAACCTGCAACACTTTCACCACTGCAATATTGTCTGAATTAAACACTACCCTCCTTACCCACAAATGATCCTGCCACACCACTGATGCCGCCCAAATTAGCATCAGCTCCAAGAAAGCAACATCCCATTTCCACTTCTCAGACCAATGAGCAGGCCATGGCACCGAGAACCATTGTCCTGCAAAAAACGCTCCCATGCCCAAACCCCCCACTGCATCTGTAAACAACTGCAAATCCCCTTGACCTACCCAATCTGACTGCCAAAATGTAATCCCATTGAACTGATGTAAAAACTGTGACCACAAAGCTAGGTCCTCACGTGCTGACTTACTAGCTCTTACTCTGTGGTGCTTACTCTTCCCTTCTTTCAAGAGAAAAGCCACCGACATACAAAATGTACATCCAGGATGCACTGCCCTGCAAGCAAAATTCATTAAACCAACAATTCCATCACATCCTTCACACGAACCTTATTCTTGGACTTCACCCAGGTGATTTTTCTCCCGTAGACATACTACCTTTTCCCTTGGCAAATGAAATAAACCTTAACCTGCATCCACATTCAAACCCAGAAAATCCAGCACCTTCGCAGGACCTTCCAACTTATGTTTAGCCAATAGCACTCCCAAAACCTCGCACATCTCCACAAGCTCATGCATCGCCACCTGTGCCCCCTCTTTTCCCTCACCCACTAACAAAAAAATCATCTAGATAGTGTACTGCCCTCTGTCCTTCTACCCTCTTTTGCCATATCCAGTGCAGTGCTGTGTTAAACTTTTCAAAGGTAGAACAAGCCACTGCACACCCCATTGGCATAGCTGTATGAAAATAAAAACTATCACTCACTGCCATGCTCAGTAATGGCCAATCCTCCTCCCCCACCACAACAAATGAAAGGCCGACTCAATATCTACCTCAACCTGCCAAGAATCCTCAAAACTTCTAATGATGCAGACAGTATCATCCAAAGATGCATACGTCACTTTAACCTCCTCCCCAGGGATGAAATCATTAACGGACTTTCCTTCAGGGTAAGATAAATAATTAAATGAAACTCACCTGGCCTCATCTTGGAAATTAAACTGAAAGGTGACACTTTAAATTGAGTAAATGACAGTCAATAAAATGGGCCCAACAATCTACCCACCTGACACTCCTTCTCAATCAAGGCTCTCAGGACATTCTCCCTCCCACATACAGACTTCAACTTTTTTCCCACCTTACCATCACCCGCCAAAGTAGACTTAATCAGAAAACCCCTCAAAAAAACCTCAATTAATTCCCCAGCCACTGCCAGAAGTGGATAATTTTCTTGGGTGGCGAAAGCCAGGGTACCCTTTTGACTAGGCTTATATAGGCCCTAGTGCCAATAGCCTAGTACCTACCTATGAACTTATGAACCTATAACATGCCAGCAATTCCTACAAAACATGGAACTCAATAAATGAACGGGTCCCCTGGGCTCCCCCTACCTCCATGAAAGGACTCCCTCCTTTGACCACAAAAATTAGCCCTGCTGCGTACTCCTTGTAGTGCCATGGGATGCCCACTCCATCCTCTTTGAAACAGAAAATAGGGCACCTGACTCCCAAACTGACTCTCGCTCCTACCACATTGCATTGAAGAATATGCATCCATACACTTAGAACCAGCATGGAAGAATCTGCAGCCTGCCCATGAACACTTCTCCGCATTAAAAGCCCAACATACCCCGGCACCACCTTCTGCTGGCTTACCCACTCTGTTACCCAATCCAAAGGTGTCCATCATGGTAGACAGCCATATATCAGGGTGTCTGATTTCCCAACACATGGATTTGTCAACAACCTTCCTTTTACAGAACTTCTGATCATACCAAAGCCATGCATTACCTGGCCGTAACCTCTGTGCCTCTCATATAGTCAAATAATAGGCTAGGAATGGAATGGCAGACAAATTATCCCTCTCCAACCACACTGCCATTTAGTATATAAAACCCAAAACCCAATTTTCCAATGTTCTCTGCTGATGAGATGCTTCACAAGGGCCTTTCCTTTTTTTCCATCAAAATTCATGCCTCGGCCATTTCTGCTCATTATAATACAGAGCCAGCCCTCTTCTCTCATCCACTGCTGAAGCAATTCCTCAGAGGGGCCAAAAGCTTAAGACCACCCAGGAGAGCTCCTACTCCAGCCTGCAACCCTAACTTTGTATTGGAAAAGCTCACTCTACCTCCCTTTGAGCCAGCTGCAAATTCCTTTCTTTGAAAACAGCCTTCCTTCTAGCAATCACTTCAGCAAGAAGGGTGTCTGAATTACAAGCCCTCATGGCAGTGGAGCCTTTCGTCATCTTTCATGTGGACAGGGTGTCCCTCAGGACCAATCCCTCTTTCATGCCAAAGGTGGTATCCAGTGTGGCCCTTAATCAGTCCATTCATTTGCCAAACTTCTTTTCTAATCCACACAACAAAGGGGAATGAATACTGCACTTCTTGGACATGCACAGACAACTTAGATTTTACTTGGACAGGACTAAGCCTCTCAGGAAATCTGAACAGCTGCTGGTTGCATTTCCTGCAGGGGCAGAGGGTAAGGCCATTTCAGAGCAGACCATTTCTAAGTGGAGAAGCCATTGCATTCATTTCTGCTATAAGCCCCCTGACTTTTATTGACTATACCTCTATTCTTGCTTACTATGCTTAAAGCTTTCTGGTGTATTTGATTTTTTTGTTGGAAGTGTAACCTTATATATATAATTGGTTACCTATCATTTCATCGAAAGTTCATTCCATCGAAAGTTCATTACATCGAAAAGCATTTGCCCCCTTCCCCAATGTTGTGCGACCCTGGAGTTGATATATATAGTTAGGGGGTGTGCCCCCCACATTGGGGGGTGTGGGGGGTGAAGCCCCCCACCTAAAATGCTTTTCGATGGAATGAACTTTAGATGGAATGAACTTTCGATGAAATGATAGGTAACCATATAATTGCTTCCCATTATGGGGGCACCTGACATCTGGGACAAGAAAAACTGATGTAATGGCATTGGCTGCATGCTTTATACCCCTGACTACCTGACATCATGGAAGATGAGACAGCAACCAGTGCAGGACCCAAGACTTTGATAATCAGGCCGACTGTGGGCTACCTGCAAGCAGATAACCCAAATGTAATGACTGCAACAGTGAAACACGAAGAACATCTATAGCCCAATGGAGTAAAGGAGTATCAACCCTACCAACAGAAAACAGCCCACCCACAGAAAAATAGGCAACAGTAATGCCACCATCACCACCAACGAAAGCTAACTGGAAAACTGACTGCTGTACTTCGCAACAAAAAAAATAAACCCACCAATGCTGATAACATAACATAAGCGGTTTTCCATTATATCACCAATGCATAGAATTATAAAATTAGCTGACTCAACTCACCTTCCCCTCTTACTTAGCTATCTCACTCAGGCCACCATGCATACATCCAAACCTCACTCTCCATTTTCTGTCTTTATATATTAATATATATATATATATATATATATATATATATATATATATATATATATATATATATCACAACTAAAAAAGGATGTTTGGCAGAGGATGTTATTCTTTCAAAAATTGTCTTTAAAGATGGGCAAGTTGCACAGTAAAGTTGTTCAGAAAAAATAGAAATATACAAATATAATCACTGAAATGCATGAGATAAAAGCAAACTGCTGACATTTACAACACTGAAACAAGCTTGAAAGACAGCTAGATTTGATAAAGGAAATAACACAGCAGAATTTATTTTAAAACTAAATAACTGTTTACTAGAAAAGATTGATGATTTAGAAAACTGAAAAAAGAGAAGAATTTATCTAATTTATCTAATTATTTAAGAATGCATGGATACCCAGAGATAATTTAGGGTGACAACATAAGGAATTTCATGGCAATTTATATTACAGAAACTCGTAATAGGTTCATAGGTTAGCCACCCTTTAGGGCCATTTTAAACCTGGCCAATTCATCTTTTTAAGTTCAAAATAACTTGTACAATTTGGTTATATATTGGCCTTATCAATCACATGGTTGACAATCATATATTACCCCAATGAGAATAACTGGGATCATACCATAGATAATTGGAGAGTACCACTATGAGGGATAAAGCATTTAGGAGCTGCCTCTGCCTATTAGTAGTACAGGGTCCAGTCCAGGGTTAAATTTTCTTTTTCCTGTCCATAGATCTAAGTTGTGCTTGAATATGAACAGGGATAATTTTTGCTTTATGTGGACAGTGAGTCTGTTCCACAGCTGTGGTATCCTTTGCAAGATACACCTGTCTCTCCAAACCATTTTACTGATGTTGCATAGGAGGTTTGGATCCCTGGACTGAGTATTTCTAAGGCCATTTAATTTGTTGATGTGCAGTAGGTCCATTAGAACTGTGTCAGAGGATCCTTTATGTGCAAGATAGAAGTTACATAAAGATACAGTCTGTAAGAGATCAATTACAGCTTTGGGGCTTTGGTATGGTCCATGTATGACAAATTGTTTAGCTGACTATACTTCATGTAAGGTTATCTCTGTGGGCATTCCAGCTGTTGCATATATCTGTACAGATAATTGCAAAGGGTGGTATTATACTCTTATGATTGGCCTTATGAGACCTGCATATGGGGGTGGGGGGGGCAATGACATCCCTGGACCTAGAAGCAGTCTGTTTATTAATCAGATATGCAATATAGAAGGGCTTCCACACAACATTGGGCATAGTTTGGTCAAAAGTTAGATGGCTGTCCACATAAGTTCCTATTTCCTGAATGCCTGTGTCAAGTCTTAGGATTATATTCTCAGAAAGCTATAGTAATGCATAGTTACTTGTTTGGGACAATCCTTTCTGGAGAATGGCTAAGTCTTTTGGGGTATTCTACACCTGAACTCATTTTGCAGTCATCTAAAAAGGTAGTCAGCCTGAGTCTTTTAAACTTGGTGTTAACTTCACAGAAGTAGACGCCAAGCAAAAGAGTTTCGAGCACTGAGCCCTAGGGGACCCTACTGGTGACTGTTTTTTTTGTGAAAAAAGCATCCTGTATTTTGATCGATCCAACAGGTGACATAGGAATTTATTGCTATTTTCTTAACTTTTCTTCAATGCCTGAATGGGGGTTTTTGCCAAAGGCTTTGGTCATGTTGAGGAGGCAGTGTGCACTGTTTTATCTTCAACCATTGCCGGGCTATCCATTTGAGACTGGTCAGACTTATGGGTCTGTAATTGGCTGGATCATTGGAGGGTCCACCCTTGTGCAAGGGATGACTATTGCTATTCTCCACTCACTTGGAACAAAGGCTGTGCTGAGGCTGAGGTGTAACAGTGTTGTAAAGGGTTTAGGTAAAACATGCGTCACGCTATTTAGGATGCACCATGGGGGATTATTTAACTTGGATTGCAATCTTCACCTCAAACGTGGCTTTAGTGGATTTAACTAGGCAAATTAGTTGTTTGTTTAACTTAATGACAGATTCTCTATTATTTTAGAAATTGGTCTTCTTACTTTCAATCAATGTTTTCTTACTTTCATTGTACAGTTTGTTGATATTACACCATTGTGTTTGTTTCTGGGATGTGTCTTGCATTTCATTCTGCAGTGTTACAACTGTGTCACTGCAAATGTTTGCATGCTGGTACAGTTTGGTGGTGTACAATTTTGCATTAGCTGCGGAATTTTCAGGGTTTGGTGGAGATTTGAAGCTTGACAAAGTATCATTTAGGTGTAGATGGTTTACCTTAAAGAAGGTTCTAAAGGTACCATGTGTGGAAATGGCCTCTTGTTTCTATTTTATTTTGAAAGAGATTGCTTTATTGCCAGTGATAACAAGGGATGATGATATGCACATGATGGTACAAGTTGCCCCCATATTGGTAAGGATAAGGCCCATGATGTTGTTTCATCTAGTGGGTAGACTGACTAATTGTTCCAGGGCATTTGTATTCACAAAGTCTAGGAATCTTTGTGCTTGAGCTTTAGTAGAGGTGTAAGCTTCCCAGTCAATAGACAGGCAGTTTAAATTACCTAGGAAAATGTTATTGTGATTTACACTGAGAGACTCTAGCTCTTGCAGATACCGTGTGGTTTTATTGGCTCAAATAGTTAGTTTTATAGGTAGCCAATGTATGACAAGGTACTTCCCTGATACTGATTTTGACATGAAGATGCTCTAGTGCATCAAGCTGTTTAACCAGCATTGATGGGAGTCTTCCACAGTAGAAGACTGAGACACCTCCAACTGTTTCCCCTTCTGTGCAGTGGCTGGTGTAAATGTGTGGAGGGCATTATAGACTTGCATAGCCAAAATTGTTCTCCACTGCTTTAAGTCATGTCTTAGACACTACACAGGCATCCACATTTTCCAGTGTGAGGAGAGCTTGTGGGGAGTATAATTTCTTGTTAATCTCCATGTACTGATCAGCAACAATTTCATACTTTCATTTGCTTGTTTAGTTGGTAGTTTTATCCAGTTGACATTGCCTAGAAAATGCACGATACATGTAGAGAAAGTCTTTGCAAAAACAGCAAAACCTAGAGAGGAGAGGTGCAGACCATCCCTGGATGGAAGCAGCAGGCTCTGTAAAGTATATCATCTCATGCTGAGAAATATTAGACCCCTTTGTAATGACACCAAAAAAACTAGGCCAGTCACGTGTTGCTCATATTGTGGCATTATCGCTGGAAAAGGTAAAATGCTGCTCATCGGTAGGCTCATACCTGCTTGGGCCACACAGTCAGAGCTCCATCCTGTCTGTCTTCAAATAATTCACCTCAAGTCATTAACACCCATATCTACAAAAACAGGGTCATACCTGTTGTTCAAAGACTTGAGTGCCCAAACAGGAGATTGCTAACAAAAAAATGAGTGATTATGTAAAACACTTTTTAGATTTCAACAGCTATATTGTAGAAATGCAAGAAGAAAACATGGGAAAAAGAGGCACAGTGGAGTGGTATTATGCGAGTGCACCTAGTCTAATTAAAAAAAAAGGCAGCGTTGTCTGCTGTGGCAGGTGTTAATAATTATTTAATACTGGTTATAATTAAGGTTTGGCAAAGTCAAAACATCAATATACCCACTATTCAGAATTCCTAAGAATAACAGTTATGTGTTGATGCCATTATTTATGCAATGGAATCCTTGAAAGTTCGAATAGTGACAAGTAATACTGCCTTTGAAATCATTGCTGAGGTTATAGAAATAATTCATTTCTATAAACTCAACAACAACGAGGCTATAGAAATGATTCATGTGCAACCCCAAAGAATAATAACTGTTTAAAGAAGCCCAAAATTAAATGTAGATCAGCAAGCTGAGTTCTTGGGCTGATTCTGTTTAATTTAGATCACAAAGTTAGTAATAGTGTAGGTGACCTTATTTTTTATATTAGTTAATCCACTGGACAATGCAAATCAGCTGTGGAATGGATGCCTTATAACATGAGGTTGTTAAGAAACTTTGTCCAGATGATCAAATTTTCCACTAGAAATATTTTGGATATGTAGAAAAAAAAACATCAGATATTAAACTACTTATATCTTTAGGTCACTCAAAAAAAAAAATCTATAAATTCTTCATGGCCTAAAACATGGTTTGAGATCTATACATGTGATAACACACTCTAACTGCTTAAAAATACACAAGGAATTTGTTAGATTAGACCTTTATTCCATTAAATGGAATGTTTTTGGTCTTGAAAATTATGTTTGCTTCATGACTTATTTGAGTTGAACTATGCTAAGATGACATTGGGACTACAAGTCACTAGAACAAGTAAATGAGGGTCAGCTTTATCCCCTGAGATGTAAGTCTAATTTAGAAAAATGACTTATGAAAAAGAGAAGAAAGAGTGTTGCTCATAAGAAATATTAGACAAGACAGACAAAAGTAATGTGTAATGAGGCATATGAAAATTAAAAAGATGAAATAATGTAAACTAAAGACAATCATAAAATGAGATTTGTTTCAAATGCTGGCAGTAACAAGTTCTATAACTTCAGGAATGCAGAAAAAGGCAGGACTACACATGTTGGACTTTAATTTTAAAATCACTAATAGGCTTAATGCTTAGTTGTCAAAACGGGTAATGTCTGGAAAAGAATCATTTGATAAAAACAACTGGCCATGTCTAATTAAATCAAAAGAAATGGTTGAAGCCTCTCTTAAAAGATAAGGTGAGATAACACAACTGATTCTGATGGTGTACCTGTCAATTTATTAAAAGATTTGGAGGAAAGATATAGACACTTTATTAAAAAAACTAATAAGTTCATAGGTTCATAAGTGTGTACTAGGCGGGTCTATACCAGATAGTAGAAGTTCGTAACTCCAAACACCTAATGGTTGAACCATTATGTTCGAAGTTACAGAACTTCGACTACTGATAAAAAATTAAAAATACAACGGACAAAAAAATAAACTATTGTATGCAGGGGGGCAAGTCCCCTGTGCCTGCCCACCCCCCACTAATTAAATATATCTACTCCGGGATCACACCACATTGAAGTGAATGGAAACCTCCGCTTATGGAGATTTCCATTCACATGCTCAAACTTTTACAAATTCGAACATATGGTCTCGACCATATGTGGATTGAACTTGTAAAAGTTCGACTACGTGATAGGAACCTGTATTAGCTAATAGCCCTGGTGACTTTACAAGCCTAGCCCATTGGATTAACCTGGCATCATGCCACCCACCCTTAGTTCCCAGTGCCTCTGTCGAGTAGAGGCACTGGAGTGATCCCCAGGGTGAATTTTCTATTTCCCATCCACTCATCAAGATTTCTCTTGAAGAGGGCCAGTGAGGTGCTCTGTTTGACATGCATGGGAAGTCTATTCCATAGCATGGGCAGTCTCTGGGTTATGAACCTGTCCCTCCAGCATGTTCTGTTGATTGTGGTAATGAGGTTGAGGTCTCTGGAGAATATGGTACGGAGGGAATGGGATTTGTTTACATGTAGCATTTCTAACAGAAGGTGATCAGACATGGCTTTGTAAGTCAAGCAGAGATCGACTCTACGTAGGTGATATGAGAAAGAGAATATTTGGAATTTTTTGAGTCTGCCCATAAAGGGCAAGTGTTTAAGGCCTAGGATCCGCTTTGTGACCTACTTTTGTGGCCTCTCCAGTTGTTGCTGGTATCTAGTGAGGTACATGCCAAATGGGGCATGGCATTGTACTGGATGATTGGCCTAATGAGGAAAGAGTAGAAGGAGACAATGACATCTTTCTTCCTGGATGTAAAACCCTTAGTAATGAGATGTGCCACATAAAAGGACTTTCTGACCACAGTGGCAATGTGGTGGTCAATAGAGTGGTTGCTGTCAACATGTGTTCCCAGATCTCTTATAATGTATTCTCTGTTCAGTGGACTACCATTGATGTAGCAATTCATGGGAACCGGGTTTTTCCCAAAGGGGATGATGACACATTTTTTGGCATTGAGCTTATGGCCATGCTTCTGACACCAGTCATTGGTCTCAGTGAGGAATTTCTGTAGGATGTCAACATCACTTGGGGAGTTAATAATAGCTCCCAACTTGCAATTGTCTGTGAACTTTGTCAGCCAGAGTCCCTTCGTGTTGGCCTGGACTTCAGAGAAGTAGATACCAAACAGGAGAGGACCCAGGACCAAACCCTGTGGGACTCTACTCATGATTAGTCAGCAGTCTGACTTGGAGTAAGCTACTTTCACGCTGTGGGTTATATCTGTGAGCCAGTTTGCAACCCATCTAGTGATATAGGGGTTGATGCCTAGCTTAGTGAGTTTTCCTATGATTCCTAAGTGGGGAATGGTATCAAAGGCTTTGGCCAGATCAAGGTAGGCTGCATGAACAACCTTGCATTCATCCTCAGCTCTGGTGACTGACAAAGAAGTCAACCAAGTTGAGCAGGCATGATCTACCCTTCACAAAACCAAACTGTGTAGGATCCAGAGTTTGGAGTTTCCCTATATCCTTGTTTATTAGATCCAGGATGATGCATTCCATAGCTTTGCATATCAGACTCATCAGGCTAATGGGGTTATAGTTCCCAGGGTCTGTAGTTGCTGCTCCTTTGTGAAGAGGGATGACTGTGCGCCATTTGGTAGGGACAAAGTTTGAGGTGAGGCTGTGATTGAACAGGGCACAGAAGTGAGGTGCCAGTTCACTCAGTAGTTCATGTAGAACACACCAAGGGATATTGTCAGTTCCCACAGAACTGCATTCTTGGCCTTGGACAGTGCTGTTTTAACCTATGCAACAGTAATACTCGGTGCCTGGCAATCTACTGGTATTGTGATTTGTTCTTTGGGGGGGGTAAAGTTGGCACTGAATCTGTCGGCCAGTGTATTGGCAATACTTGTTGGCTCTATATAGGAGGTACCATTGTGCAGTAGCTCAGAGCAAATCTGGGTATTGCTGTGGAGATTCTTTACATAACTATAAAAGGCCTTGTGGTTGTATTTACTATCTGCTGCAATTTTGTTTTCATAGCTAGCTTTAGAAGATTTGATGAGGGATCTCAACTTTTTGTTGAGGCTGATACGGGAGTTTTTCCAGTATTGGGACTTCACCTTATTCCACATCAGTTTTCTCCTTCTGTTGTAGAGTTTGTTTATGGCAGGGTACCACAAGATTGACTTCCTTATTTTGGAGGAGAGTGTCTTGGTTCTATTGGGTATGGCGAGATCCATGCATTTCTGTACGTATTCGTACAGTACATTGGTGTATGATTCAGCGGTGATGCAACTATTCTTCATTTGCATGGGTGCCGTGAAGTTAGCCACCTCTGTTTTTAGGAGCCCAAAGTTAGCTTTGGAGTAGTTTTTCATGGTGGTTACCTTTGTGGGGGGTGGGGTGGTGGGAGGGATGTGGATTTCCAAGGTGATTAGTTTGTGGTCGGATCTAACCAGGGAGGAGTTGACTTTTGGAGTAGAGCAATGGTCACCCATGTTAGTAATTATCAGGTAAAGGATGTTGCTACCTGTAGTGGGGGTAAGAATGAGCTGGTCCTGGCAATTGGAATTAATGAATTTCAGGAAATGTTGGGCAAGTGTATTGGTACATGAGTAGTCCCAGTTAATGGAGGGGTAGTTGAAGTCACCCAGTATGAGAGTGTTAGGGTGGGCCCTAATATTCTCCTGGGTGCTTAGGAACATGGAGTGTGAGTCTTGGGACATGGCTGGGGACCTTTAGCAGGCTACAACCTGAATCGCTGTCTTAACAAATGTTAGCTGCACCTGAAGTATGTCTGATGCGTTATGTTGGTTTACCATTCTGGAGGTGTGGGCATCCTTTATGAATATGGAAACACCACCATCTTTGGACCTTCGGTCTATGTTCTGGGGCCAAAATGTGTGGAATGAATTATAGCCTGGTAGTGCAGGGTTGCTTTCTGCTGCATAGAACCAGGTCTCTGTTACAGCACGAATGTCGATGTTCTGCATTTTAAGGAGTGCTTCGAGCGAGTCCATTTTGAGATTTAGACTTCTAGCATTGAGCAACATGACCCTGTTTAATATATTGTTAAATAAAGCAAATGGCTTCAAACTTGGAAGTTGTCACATGTTTCAGTACATAAAATTGGAATATCTGACACAGTGCCTAACTGCAGACAGATAAGTTTTACATTACTTGGTAGAATTTTGAAAGAAGTCTATTAGCAATACTGAACATTGATAAACTGAAAATAACATACATGTCAGTTAACATGGAATTACAAAAAGAAGAGTAACTTTCAATAGTTTAGATGAATTTCATAAATGATATGGCTAAAGTTGATGACAACATTACATAATATGTAATAAATGAAAATATGGTCCAATTACATATAGATCATTATACAACTGAATGGGATAAATCTGATTAATGTTAAGAAATTAATATATCGAGGTGCAAGGATAGTTCTCTCTATCTGGTGCCTGTAGCATTAGGCATTCCCAGGGAATAATATTGGATATCTGAACTCTCCTCACATAAAAAAAACAGCATGAAGAGCTGGGTGTGCCGGTTACTTACTTTGGGTGAATGTTAGTGTAATTGCAATTTTATTTTTGTTATTTATAAGTTCATTAACAAATACTTCTTCTTGTAACCCAGTACATGATTTACAGAGCTACATATATACATTATTTTAATAAACATATGTCTTATTTTTATATATTATGAAAATCTGTTAACACATTACTCATATCCAATCTTTCTTAAAAAGATGCATGTATGATTACAAACATGCTCAGGATTTCCTCTGTATTTCAGAAGCGCATTACAAGTAGTATATTTAGGTACACATATCTTTCTTAGTAAAAAAAACTGTAGTTATGCTAACTTGTTAAACTTTTTTTCCTTTAAAATATCTCATTTAAGAAATATTTTTCTTTTACTTACTGTACAGCTTCACCACTACCTGGCCAACTTACTTGGCCAGATGCTCAGCGCTATACTTCTGCAAATCATTGTAATGGTGATAACACTGCTAGCTAGAGTAGGTTATACCTGAAACAGTTGACGGGTATTCACCCAACTCAAACCAAATATTGATTTTTTTTTTTCCCATATTGTGTGTCTTGTACATGCCTAGATCTAATCCTGATATGAACCATTGAGAAATTAGAGCATGATCATTGTCCCATTATTGGTCCAGCTAGGAATGCAGCTTCATACCTTCACAGGTGCTACCAACTTCAAAGTGCCAGAACAACAATGCAGAAAGTATGGTCAGGTTTGTATTGATTAGAGTTAGAACCACTCTCTCTGTGGTGTGATATCACCTTAACAAATCCTTTTTTTACTAACAGGGACATTACAACAGCTATTGATATTATTGCTAAGTTTGGTTTAATTAAAACTGCTTTGTTGCATATTGTTTATTCTTAAAGGACACCAGTTACCTCCTCTTCTATACTTGATTAAAATGGAAACATATGATTATTTTTTATTGCTAATGCTTATTAGTAAAGGTAATGCTTGCAGTTACCTCCTCTTCCATACTTGATTAAAATGGAAACATATGATTATTTTTTATTGCTAATGCTTATAAGTAAAGGTAATGCTTGTACCCTAACACCAGTATGTCTCATGTTGTACAGCAGATTTTTATTTATTTTTTTGGGAGTGTAGAAATAAATATCATCATTATTTTTTAACTTTTAACTTTTAGAAACTTATGAAGTGTTTGAGTTGCTAGTGTGAGACACACAGTGTTGGAGGGGCAGGACTTACACTTCAAATTGTTGCAAAGTTGACCCCATTTTGTTTTTTTAACTACATTCTGACTTCAGCTAGTCTAGGGCCATTCACTTGTTCCTGTGGCAAGCTTGGGAGAGCTGCAAAGTGCTATGGATGTCAGATCCATTTGCAGCACACCCATGTCAGTCTGATGTCATTCATGTATCTTTGGCTGTGAGTTCATGATTGGCAAAAAAGCCGAAATTCACAGATACATCTTGGATATGTTTACGTACTACTTTTATTCATAGAAATCAATGTAAATTAGCCTAATTTGCATATAACATATGTAAATGGTCCTGAATTTTCACCAATAAGTTGATCAACAGCATATTAATTTGCCAATAGCTGGGATATGTGACAAATGCATTACGATACCACTGACTTACTACAGTATGGAAATAATTTTAAAAATATTATAATAAGACGTTTAAAATATTATTTCACTAAAGAATTAAGGGTAATTTGTAATGAACTTATGTGTATGATGTGCACTTTAGGATAGCACTGAGTGATCGGTAGCTTTGTGTTATTCTGAAGTTGCATTTCATGACAGCAGCCAGCAGTGGAAATGATTTAATAATTCTGCATACATTTATATTAATGCATTCATTTACTAAAGAAGATCGGCAGTGCTAAGGATATCAACACGCATATGTGATGAATTTGATATTTTTGGAGTGACAGTGATGAATAAAATATGGAGTGTTTTAAGTATATGACAATGTCAGTGGGTAAGGCAAGGTTGATTTTTGTGACAGAAGTGATTACATTTTTATCTCAATGAACTGTAAGTAATATAGTTTAGTTTTATATGTATTCGTTGGAATTTCTGTATATAATTATATGGTTTGCATTAAGTAACATTTTTTTTTTTATTTAAAGTGGGTGGCAGGAAGACTTGGCCAGTGTGTTGTAGTTTAAAAGGTGATTACATCCAGACATTATTGCCACAATTTCTGAACATGTAGTAATGATGGAAAATAAGAAGCAGAGAAAGGGTAACTTCAGCCATCAAGTAGATTGTGTCCTCATGACATCACTTAGGATATATAGAAAACTATTTTTAGGTAAATGGGGGCCCAGACAATTCAAGAGGAGCAAGGCCTGGAGTCAAGTAGTTGCTGAAATTAATGCAGTGAGTCACAGAAATTGGGCACTGGCATAGTGCAAGAAAAGGGCAAATGATATGGTAGCGCATGCCTGAAACAAGGTCAGGCAGGATGAAATTTCCCAGTCACTACAAGGGGTGAAGGAGTCTCTGAATCTTATTCAATTAACCCCAGATGTGGAACACCTTCTGTTCTTCTGTGCGTATGACTATGACACAGATGATGGTGGATCAAGAACAATTTGAAGTGGTATGAACGCTGCTCCATTTTTTACTGATGTCTACATCTGCAGCAAAATTCATCTGCTCAAGAAGGTTGGTTTAAAATCAGTAACACACATTTATATAGAAAGAATTCATTGCAGACAAGGAATGATGTATTTAAATGTGTCACAATTAATTATTATAAGGTGAACCATGTATATCAACACAGAATATAAATGAAGGCAGCATGCATGGCAAGTGTTCCACTCACCTCCTTGCAAGCATACTTTAGTGTATGCTGCTGCATTATTATTGTTTTCAAATATTTTTTACATAGTCAGCACCAGAAACAAACATTTCAACAATACCAATACATTTAGATGATATCAGAAGCAGAATGGGTGCTGCTGCTGCTGTTGTTGATAACAGTTATATTTATGAGGCAGTGAAAGGAATGAATCATACCTCTTAACCTGGAGACATCAAAAATCTGGACAAAGACCCAAGAAAACTAGGTACAACTGGCCGAAAATATGGACACTAATCAACATAAAATTTGCATGTATAATAATGTAATTCTGCCTACTCCAATGGAATTGTTGGATACCAACATTCACTTAATTATAAAAATGTTACCCAATTTAACGTTAACTCTGAAAATATACATTCACATAGAAACACAAGTTAAAGTCCCCTTACAGCATTAACAAAAACTCTTAAGGGAAGTAGTAGACAATAGGCATGTAAAACCCTTTGCATTCTACTTTCTGCCCAACCACACTTCTAGCATATACACACTGGTGTCACATTAGCTGCACCCTTACAGAAATTCATTAAAATAACATACATCAGTAACTATAACATATATAAAAGAACTTTGCACTCTATTAATTTTAATAGGAAACTAAAGTCTGTCATAATAGTCATTACTATAACAAGCCTCTGTTGTTGTCAATATGTGGGTATCAGGTCACTCTGACCAATGGATAAAATAAATCTGATTCGGAAACTTTCTGCTCTTGTAGTTATGTAAATACCAATGTGCATTACTAGGTTTTATAAACAAATCTGGTAGCTGCTGATGCTGGGCACTGACTCATATCTATAACTGTTGTCAAAACGAAGGACACCAGTGAAATGACAATCCTCCCAATTGTCTGAGTATATATATATATATAGATAGATAGATAGATAGATAAAATGTGGTGTGTGCGTGTGTGTGTGTGTGTGTGTGTGTGTGTGTGTGTGTGTGTGTGTGTGTGTGTGTGTGTGTGTGTTTCTTCTTGTAGATTGGCACTGTACCCATGATTTGAATCATAACTGCTTGTTATGAGGGCTCCTGCTCTTTCAGAACACTGAATTGGTTAAATTAAATATCAGAGAATGACTGGATAAAACAGTAAAGTAATGTTTCTGGAATGTATAAAATAACTCAGTTGTAAAGCAGTAGTGTTTTACTCATATATGTAGAAGCTGTAGCAGTATTGTTCTTTAAGAGTACAGCAATGTGTGCTTAAAATACCACATTAAAAATATTGAAAAAAGTTTCACTGTGGAATGTGTTGCACAGTAAATGTCTTGTTTTATTAAGCAGCACAAATAATACCACATATATGTACTGAAACAGTTGTAATCAACACTGAAAAATGTGATAGCAATCATTTGGTTGATAAAATATGTATACAGCCTCAACAGTATGACATCTTGGGGAATTAAATTTATTCTGTGGTATGGTTATCTCAGACTTAATGTAATTAAGTAGCATGGGTGTGGAGGATGCCCTTGTTGTTAGCAATTTCTCTTTTTTTTCAACATGTTTTATTCATTTTATAACACAATAACAGTATAGTAACAAGAAAAAACAAATAAACTACATACAATGTCCATAACAATTAAAAATGCAATGTACATAAGAAAACACTTAATATTTCACTTAAAGATTAGACAATTTTGTCCATGCAATTAAATGATGACCTATGTTATTAGTCCTTGTTTTTATAGTAGCAATCTCGCTTTTACAAATGTATTTCACACGATGAATAAACACAACTTTGAAGACAGGAGTAGATTGAAATTTCCAATTTTTAGTAAAAATTTTCCTTGCTATAGAGTAGAGATGATAGACCATAGTAAAAATGTTTATTTTTTAGGAATTACTTCAAAAACAGGAGCAATTCCCCTTTGATAACTGCATCACTTAGTGTTTAATGCAACTTCAAAACAATACAAAATAGCAGTTTTTAAATTTAAAACATCATAACTTGGTACTTTCAAAATTCTGCAGTACCATACCTCTCAAACTCTTAGTGCAACAAATATTGTCAAAAACTAGCATAATGGAAGGACAGAGGCCCAAAAATAGGGACAGAATTTAATTTACTTTATTATTTAGTGACTTCAGTACTCTGTGATTCACCAGAAAAGCATAAATTTTGTGAGAAACAGACCATCCTGCTGAATCTGGACAGTTGAGAGGTACGTTACACCCACACACGCACCCACGGGCATGCACCCCCCCACACATACACACACACACACACACACACACACACACACACACACACACACACACACACACACACACACACACACACACACACACACACACATTCTCTCTGCTCTGTCTCTCATACACACATCTTCTCACACACACACACACACACACACACACACACACACACACACACACACACACACACACACACACACACACACACACACACACACACACACACACACACACACACACACACACACACACACACACATCTACCTTTTCTCTGCTCTCACACAACCACACATTCATGCACACACTTACTTTCTGATACAGTAACACACGCACACTTTATTTTTCACATGAACAGCTAGTTTAAATTACACACACACGCACACACACACACACACACACACACACACACACACACACACACACACACACACACACACACACACACACACACATGCATCTACACTATCTCTCTCATACAAAAAAATGAACCACAAGTTTAACTTACACACATACTCATGAACTCATACATTTATATGCTCACTCACACTTATCTTGGCATGGCTAGTTTAAATTCTGCAGTAAGTGCAGACTGAGTTTACATCCATAGCATGCATTAGTTGTCACACTAGAGATGAAGTTGCTGTCTTTCAGTTCTAAAGTAGAAGCAGGACAGGCCTTAGCTGAAATGGCACCCTAGGAGAAGTAGTACTCCAGTGCCCCTTAAGCCCCACCCACACCATAATAATGCACACTCTTATAAGCCACACCCACAAGTAGACCACTCTCCAAAAAGGCCACTAAAGTCTTTTCCTTCAATTATTTAAATGCATAGGAAGAAAAGATACCTTGTAATGTAGTTAAACTGCAAGTGAAGGACGGTGGAACTTTCCTTTAACAAACCTGCTTTATATGTTGCTCCTTCACACATATTTTACTATAAAAGTCATGTCCTCAAAAATAGAAGCCCATGTGCCTTGTTTCAAAGGGTTACTCAAGTTAAACAATTTAATTTACTTTGGGGTAGGTGAACGAGTCTTACAGCTCAGTGAAAGTAGAATAGCAACCTCTCTCCTCCCTGTGTACAGTAGCTTAAGCTAGAATAGCACAAACACAGATAGCCATTTGCTAAACAATACAATATCACATTGAAAACAGACTTGGCATAAGCATTAAACTTCTCTGCCATTGAAATGGCATGAAAACCCACATTCATAGAAAATGCATCTGGCCATTAAGTTTATATTCGTTCCGTTTTCAAAACAGATTCATTGCACACATTTTTAGGGCCATGCATACATGTATTCATTCTTTGATTCACCTTCCTGAGTATAGTAAATTATATTTCTTGTATAATACCAGTGCCACTTGTTAGAAAGCGTTTTAAATTGCAGTACAACATTCTTTTAATAAGCAATGAGATGATGTATAAAATCAATAATAACACTATTAATTTCAGAAAATTTCAACCATAAAAGGCTAGTGCACAATCTTGCAGAAGTAAAATCATCTGAATAATTCCACATTAAGGAAATATGCAACTAATGAAGAGGTTGCTGCTGGCAAACAACTTTACACCTCAATGCTTCATCTACAAATTCAGTGTCTGTTGCCCTTGAAGAATTCCCTATATTACAATTAAAAAATTGATAAACTGGTAATATTGCAATAGGAAATGACTAAAACTGACAAGTTCACAGTTACTAGATATCTTATATAAAGAAGACACACTCAGGAGTGTAAAACCACTACCCCCCCACTTATAATGCACCAAATAATCAGCAATCATATGGGAACTGCAATATCAGCACTTCATCTACATGGTATGGGAGTAGAACCTACAGCCTTCTGCATGAAAGGCAATTATGCTACTAATGCTGCTTTCAAATTCCCTGTATAATAAGGCACCACTTGTTAGCGTGTGTTTTAAATGTGTAGCTTTGTGCTTTAAATTTGTAGTTTTGAACATTTTTCCAGTAAGCAATGAAACAATGCATTTCCCAATAATGACAGAACTGCCCATTTCAGAATATTATAACCATAAAAGGCCACTCAACCTTCTGTCATTACAATCCATCAGTATAAGTCAATAAGCACAATCTCTGCAGAAGTAAATTTCATCCGAATAACTCCACATCAAAGAGATTCGTAACTAATGAAGAGGCTGTTACTGACAAGCAACTTTATATTTCAGTGTTTCATCTACAAATTCAGTGCTTGCTGCCCTTTAAGAATTAATTGCCTATGTTACATAAAAAACTGGTAAGCTGGTAATACTACAATAGAGAATGATTGAGAAACCAACAAGTTCATAGTCACTAGACATCTTAAAAAAGGAAGACACACTCAGGATTGCAAAACCACCATTTCACCTTAAAATGCACCAAATAATTGGCAACTAGAGCATTACATACAATGTCTCCATACCTCTCGACTTCTTAGCACAAGAGAGCTGGACTAAGCCTAAAATATTGGGGGGGGGGCTCCAAAAGAAGGACAGATTATAAATATTGCTCTTATAGACTTAAAAAGTTGCTAGAAGAACAGCATTGTATCTTAGCAGCCATTGTCTAAAGGAAATAAAAACTGAAACTCAAATGTATGACATTTAATTATTTCAGTCTTTAGTGATTTTTCAGCAAACCACACATTTTATGAGGAATAGACCAAAAATATGAGGCAAGAATCTGGACATTCTGCAAACATCTGTACAGCTGAAATATATGCATACCTCTCAACCACTTAGTGCAAAAAATCTGCACAAAGCCTAAAATAACATGGATTCAATGGCTAAAAAATAGGGACAGTGTGAAGTAGTGCTCTTTTTAACTTATAAAGTTAAAAGAAAAACAGTACTTGTATTAACATGTATTTTGTGAAGGATGCGAAGTTTAAAACTCATAAAGATATAATTTTCTGACTTCTTTCCTCTCTGATTTGCCAGAAAACCACAACCTTTATGAGAAACAAACAAAAAATATAATGCTAAATCTAGACACTTGAAAAGGTATGCTAAACACACACACACACACACACACACACACACACACACATTTAAAAATGCACTATATGCAATATTTTGTAAATGTATAATCATCACATCTAAAGCGATTTTGCTACAGACTTTAATCATATCAGCAACACACATGTACACGCATCTACTCTCACACATTAACATACATGCACACTATCTCTCATGCAAACAGAACAGCTAAATTTAAATTCCATACACATACATACATACATACACACACACACACACTTTCTCTCTCATACAGAAGTGAGTGGCTTAAATTACACTTAAACACAAACACGCATTACCTTCTTTCTAAACCAAATGGCTACATGCGACACATGGACTAGGCTTATTTCTTAAAAAAAACTGCTAGTTTAAATTATGCGCAGACCTGAAGAATGTATTTACATTCACACTGGCGTCATGATGCATGCATGTTAATGTTCCTCCTTAAGGTAACAGACTCGTGTACAGCGATTTTTTTTTTCTTTTTAGTCTCCGGGCCAACCTGCAGCAGTAAGTGGGAGGGCGCTCACCCCCTCTCATGCTGTGGTTCAGCCTTCCTGAACAGGGAGCTGAGAAGAATGCAAATTTTATTAATTAAAATAAATACTTAAAAATAGCGCCCTTTCCGAAGCTGGCCTGTATGTCGCCTAGTTCGTCTATGCCTAAGGCCGGCCATGAGTAGAAGTTAAATGCTGGATTTCAAGGCAGCCACTTTTATCTTTTATTAATGCTGTGACTTAAGATACCTAGTATTTACAAACTTTAACTATGGCACGTACACTTATAATATTTTCCCATTCTACTCATGGACTTACTAACTTGCTTGGCTCTGTTAGTTTGTAAAACCTGTACGAGCTGCACTTATGTTATCTTAACACAACACCATGCTTGTGCAGAATTCTATGGTTATGTCAGTCAAATACAGCTCTAATTATTAGTTGACTGCAGTGTATTACTCTTTCTTGAAAATATTTTAATTCTTGATATCCTTAAGAAAATGCACACTAATCAAAAATGTGTCATTCTAAAAGTTAATAAGTACCCCATTGAAAATTTGTTCCTGATTTCAGACCATTGTCCCCCTCCATGCATTATGTTTGGCTAATGGCTATGATTAACATTTTTTATGCTGAGATGTTTAGTGGTATAGGAGTTATGTGGGCTACTGCCTCTTAAACTGCATTTCTTTATATCTGGGAAACATTTGAAACGCAAACTCACTAAAATGATGTCCACCTTACAAACAGCAAGATAATATGCAAGTGTACGTACCAATTATTCTTGATTTAGCCTTAGCTGTTTGCCCTGCCTCTGGCAAATTCTTGATTTTCTGTTACATTGTTGAGGATTTCAACAATTCAGTATATCTTATTGTTCAAAATGCATACTGACAAAATCTGTAAGTGAATTAGAATAATAGATGCCTGAATCTGAATCCTTATATCTCTCCTCCAGCATTATCTACATATGGGTCATGAAATCAATAACATCGGCAATTGTATCAATGCAATCAGTAAGGAGTAGCAAACGGTCCTCCTTAAAGGGCAAGACACCACCATCACGGGGTGTTTTATTTTTAATTGAAGCATCTTAAAAGTGGGATGGTTCCAGCACCCTTGTCTGCATGCCAAAATTGGGATTTAATGGTCAATCAGGATTGTGTGGCACCCTATTATTATGAGCCCAAAACTGGGAAATGCCGAGGAATTTGATACAGTTGAGAGGTATGTTATGAATACTATGTGCTATGAGTTGTGCCAGCATTATGTTGTAATTTTTTAATGAAATTGCCCCATTAGAGTCGCTATTGCCTGCTAACATCTGATTATTATTCATACTATCCAGGGCCCCTGGATGTTTTCTATCACTCTTTAGGGGCGATATCGCCCACGTTGAAAACAACTGGTTTAAGCAAAAGTAACTCAAAAGTAACTCACATTTAAGTTACTAGTTACTAAAAAAGTAATATATTATTACTACTTTGTTACAATTTTGAAAAAGTAACTAGTTATATTACTAGCTACTAGAAACTGTAATATATTACTCCCATTACTGCCCACTCAGACCCTGATAATGTCCCTGTCCATTCTAAACCTGGCTATAATGAGTTATTTTTTGCTTATATTTTTACCATCTTGGCCAGCAAGTACCGCTGGACACAAGTGGTTTTGGCCCAGCCAAGACAAACAACTCAGATCTGGAAATAGCAAAGCTAGCAGCGAGTAACAGAATTTTCACCAACTGTACCTCTGATAGAGCAGGTGTGTCTTCTTATAAAGCACATCAGCGACCAGAGTGGAAATGTGGGAAAATTTGACTCTGAATCTGAAATAGTGTAAAACATACTTCATTAGCATATAAAGATTTACATCACACCTCATTTACATCTCATTTACACATTTATGTAAACACAGTCAAGGTCATCTCACATTGGTGTTATTAGCATCTATGAATCACAGCTCAACTGTACTCACTCGTCCATGAACATTGTGGACAGCCTCTGTGCATTTGCATAACTGACTATGATTACTGACTTTAGCTTTCTATTTAGTAAAATTATATGTGAAATTTTTCACAAAGCTGTATCTTGGTCATTTGGTGTCACAAACTGGTGTTCTACACACACACACACACACACACACACACACACACACACACACACACACACATACACTGTTTTCCTCAAAAAATGTTTTATTGAAAAATATAGATTTTATAACACAAAAATATTAACCATAAGTATGAACTTTATATTGATGAAAATAAAAGAAGTATTTCATTAACAACAAAAAACAGTAACTAACTATTTACAAGGTTTCTATACGAAGAAGAAAGATGTCAATTATGTACATTGTAAATTATTGTTTCAGTATATGAATCTTTAGTGATTGTTTATAGTTTGTTTAGTAGAGTTGAGTTTGATCCATGACATGAGTTAAGTGTTGGAGTTGCTTTAGTGGATTTTCTTTTAATTGACAGTATCTCCAATTGACAGGTTTTGGCTGCAATATTTAGGAATTCCTTTACTGATAGTGATGAGACATTCTTCAAGATTTCTGTGACTACTTTTCTAATAAAAGTCAGAAGACTCCAAAGAAGAGGATAATCACTTTTCTTGACACATGTGGGAAATGGCAATTTAAAAAGAATTAAGGAGTTATTCAACATAAAATTATCAGTGAATAATGCTTGTAGAAAAAGCTTAACATCCTTCCAAAATTGTTTAATTATATTACAATCACAGATCATATGCTGCCAATCAGCTAAGTTCTAGACCACACCTCCAGCATTTTTTTTTATTTAACATGAGTTCAGTCTTGCATGGAGTGATGAATGTTTTATGCAGACATTTCCAAGAAAATAGTCTCCATTTCAAGGACATTGTCGTTTGTGCTGAAGATGTGGTTATTACAGTTCTCATTATTACTGTGGTGGCAATTATTAATACCTCTAAAATAATCCCAATACTTATCCTTACAATCACACGTACACTTTGAAGTTAAAGACCAGAAAAAAAATCTTGAAGGCAAAAATATCTTTTACATATTGAAGACCAGATTAAAACAGAAAAATGCCTTTAGACTAAGCAAACAACTATTAAATACACAGACTGCAATATACATAATCTCTCTTTGCTCTATCAATTTATATCAACACATTTCCCAGATTGTAGAAAAGAGTTATAATTATTCCTGGCTACAGTTCATTGAGTCAAAAAAAAATCTTCAGGCAAGTTAGGCAAAGCTTTGTTACACTAACAAGATTTGCTAAGCTGAAACAAAATACATATACTGTTCCTTGCTAGAGCTTAAGACACAGATATCAACGGCCTTAATTCATTATCATTGCTGCTTAAATATCTGTGTATGTTGCTTGCAAAGATGCATTGTCATTTCTATAGTGCCAAACATGCCTTCTAACACCTGTACTCTTAACCTCACTCAGACTATAGCCCTGGTTCTT
This sequence comes from Protopterus annectens, assembly GCF_019279795.1. Lineage (NCBI taxonomy): Eukaryota > Metazoa > Chordata > Ceratodontiformes > Protopteridae > Protopterus > Protopterus annectens. The sequence continues at coordinate 230,192,063 of NC_056726.1, read as the reverse complement.
CAGATGACCACTACAAGGCCTTAAACTGACTACCTTCACTCAAAGAGTAACTGCATGTCTTTAAGACAATGTTGTGTAACCTTTTGTTTTATTCCTTTGTCTGTGAACAGAGCTTCCTGCTGCATGGCCCTGTCTGTCAGTAACTCCCTCCCAGGCACCCTTTGTCATCTCCTTTCTCTTACGGTATTCTCTAACCAGATTAAAGTGAATCTACAGCAATGAGTAGAATGCAGATGCTTTGGACTGGTACCATAAATATTCATTTATTTGTATCTGCAGCACTGCATACCTTGTAGCATTATCTATCACTATCACCTTCATGTATTTTTATGTATGCAGTTGTGTCAGTTCTTTTTTACTATACTGATATTTGTAAAGATCTTCCAAATAAACATTGCTTTTATAATATCTTTTTCATGTTTAGATTTACTTTAGGGAAGCGTATTGATGCTATATCTAACTTATATCCTGTAACTAGATCATGACCAAACAGCAGCCCAGGGGTCCAAGTCACCTACCTGCAAAACAAATGAATGAATGCATAAATAAAGACAAAAATGTTCATAGCTAACATATTAAAGTTTAAGAAGCTGTTACTAAAGGCTATGAGGCAACATATATTCCACATATGAATTAATACACACACACACACACACACACACACACACACACACACACACACACACACACACACACTAGTACAAGGAATCAGAACTGTTGAATGTTTGCCCTTTAGGAAATGAATCAATTTGTTTTTGTTCTAGTAAATGTAGCAGAACTGTATGTAGTAAGTGAATCTGATTTTCTATAACTTGGCAAAAGACTGTCTGAACAGCTGACCTTGCAGGTCTTTACTTGAAAGTGAAAATGAATCCCTAGGTAGAGTTTTGATCTTTGGGAGAAGTGTAGCAGACCAGAATATTAATAAGACAAGGAACTAATTTTGTGAAGATCATTGTCTGCTATGTAGCTAGGAGAAGGTTAATCTTGCCTCTGCAGCAATCCAGCAAAGATTAGGGACAAGGATGCATTGTTGGGTGCATAGATTTGTTAGCCATTTTTTTGTAAGAAATTTGTTTTAAAAATCTCTGCTGAAGTTCTGCAGAATAACAGAATGAAAAACTATTTTGTTTCATTGTATAAGGCTGAAACTTTTAACTCTCTCTATATACATAATGAAAACTTGATTATTTATTAGTAAAAAATATATCTGTTTCTAGATTCTAAATTAAATTCTGCTCTATTATTAAATTGCTTTTCCGCAGTACAATGCCTTCACCTATTTATCTCTTTTGTAAATGGTTTACCTTGTAATGAATCAGTGATCAATTTGCATTGCTTGTCTTCTTTCTAAGCCTTGTTTGTACTGGCAATAAACCTAGCTGAAATTTTCTGTTGTACAGTTTTTCTCCTCATCTAAGAGCTCAGCTGTGTATTTTCATTTCCTAGTTCAAATTTAATGCCATTGTCATGACTGCAATGCAAGACTTCCACCACTGCCATGTGTCCATCTGTATTTTTCATTTGTATACCTAGAAGTTCTGTTTCCAGCTTTTTGAAACTCTTTATCATTTTGCTGGCTGAGTTAAAGAATTTTTTTCTTTAAAGGAAGGTTCTATTTTTCTTGTTAAAAAGGGTAGGGCTATTTTATTTATTCATTTATTACATTTTTATGTTGAGACATTGGTACCTATGGCTCTTTCTGAGAAGAGCTTATATTATGTGCAGGTGACATGTGTATTGGTTTAGACTCCACCACTTGACTGTTTTCTGCATTAGGCATATTTGTGTGTCCTTTATGGTCCTAGGTGGAATGAGAATTGCCACTTTAGCACTGAGTTCAATAATTGCTCATTTTATAACCACACCAGGCCTTCTAGAGAGGCTTTTAGAAGAGTTCTGTTCAGTTATTTCTATTGCTGCCAAGGTCTGAGTACTTGTTCTTCTCTATATTAATCATCTCTCTCAGCACCTGAACATTAGGGATGAGTGCCATTCTTCTGTGGGGGGGGGGGTTAAGGTGCTTTTCACATGTATGCTATAACAATATGACCTTCCTGCATCAGCTTAGCATAACAAGTATGATTTGGCAAATATCATTTTGATTTACTGTTTCCTCCTAAACTTTATCCTGCATTTTATCCCCCCCTCCCAAGATTTCTGTACTTAGTGGTTAGCTCAGCTGAGAAAGGTAATCACACTGTTTGCCCATCGTACAAAATATTTCTTCCTGCAGCATTTTAACAAGGATTTTTGATCTTTTTTTCATCTCAGAGACATGTTAAGTGCAGTTAACTCACTGTTATTGTATCTCGCTATTTTTTTACAATGTGGCCCTTCTGGGGTTTAAATGGTAATTGCCATCTGTTTACTTTCCACAGTATTCTTGGTGTAAAAGCTGGTATTTCAAGCTTCACCAGACTTTTTGCAGGGACACCATACTGGTGCTTTATTTGGGCCCTGAAAAATATGAGCTGCTTTAACCCCAGGGTGATTCATCCAATCTATTTCTTTCCCTAGCTCTCCTAGCTTTCTATATCCCTGTCTCCCCTTTTCTGTTTGCTTTCCTTTGTTTTTACAAAAGAACACATGGCTTTCTCCATTCAGGGAATGTGTGGGGAATCTTCATCCTGCAATGCAGAATCATCACACCTCTACACAACCCTACAATGGTCGCTGTGTTTCAATATACCACATTGCATGGATACACCCATAAAATGAACTGTAGTATAATGGTTGTTTCCCTTATGAAATTGTTTGCATATATATATATATATATATATATATATATATATATATATATATATATATATATATGTTTGTGTCTTTCGGCTTTTCCCGGTTAGGGGACACCACATTGGAACACCAGTCTGCTAATGATTGATAGTTGATTTTTACGTGCCGAGTTACCAGCCCTGATGTACAACCTTCAACGAAGGTACGCCCATTCATGCATGTCTCCATGCAGAAAATCCTCGAGCTGAGAATCGAACCGGACAGCGTCTTACTGTGAGGTGACTACGCTACCGCAGCACCACCACGGATTGTAGATATATATATATATATATATATATATATATATATATATATATATATATATATATATATATATATATACACACACACATATACATACATATATATATGTGTGTATACACAGATATACATAATCCCCGGGATTCATGAAGCTTGGCGCAAGGACTATTTTAGCCTTGCACCGAGCATCCTCATTACAGATGGTGCAGCAGCGCCATATGAATATTTATGAGGGCATGCTGCCGCACCCTCAACGTGCACAGGAAACGTGTGCAAGTGCAGGGGGCGTGTTTAAGTGCACTACGGAGGTGGAAACATGCCCCCACAGTTGCACAACCTACTATGCTTACTATTAGAGCCCGCCTTTAATAGTAAGCAATTAATTCAGTGTCCGTGGATACTGAAATGTATGCTAAGCATACCAGAGTGACTACAAACACTGAAATAAAATCAAAGTAGTAAACGCACAAGCACATAGTGGAATGTTGAGCCCCGTCCCTAGAACTTTCACAATTAGATTCCCCATGTCCCTATTTTACATTTGAATTGCTTCAATATCAAAAGTGCAAGTGAAGCACAGCGTGTTTGCGCATCGCTGCCCCCTGCTTAGCATAGCGTACACATAAAAATCATCCAAATAGAGAAAAATATGCGGAATCAAAGTTGACATCAATAGTGTAGTGGTTAGAGCATCCACCTAACTAACAGGCATGCATGGTTTGAGGCCAACTATAGCACATATCATTTTCCATGTGGAATGTCATTTTGCTGTATAACCTACATAATAACATGTAAATGTGAACTGGAGTACCGCATGAAATGTTTAACTAATGTCATTCAATCAAAGTGGTAGTGTCATAATGAATAAGGCACTAGTAAGCAGGTGCAAGAACAAATAAGCAGTAGTAAACATATATAAGTACCAGTAAGAATGTATGAGGGTGCTTGTGCGGGTGTAAGCAGTGCCCAGCATAGGAAATGTATATAATTATGAAAATGTATGTGCATGTGTATGTACAGATATATATATATATATATATATATATATATATATAAAAAATATACATATATATGTGTGTGTGTGTGTGTGTGGGTAGATATACACAGATATACAGCTATGATAGGAAACAGCACACAAGAATGACATATGTTCACAGGCTATGCCAATGGAAGTGAGGGGCCCAAGCAAGAAACATGCAACACGTAGCATGACACCCCCTCCCCCTCCAGCCAGACAGAGGAAACATACACACAAACCCACAAACAATGTAAATAGTCCACTGCTCCACAGACCACAGGCAGGATACAAAAGGGGGGGGGCAGAGTGCACCCATGAAATCTAATCTTGTAACAGACAGGAACGTCCCTTGCGGGATGCCCCAAAAATTGACATATAACCAAAGGAAGCAGGTACAATGACCATTCTAGCTGGAGTGTGTACATAATGTCCAAATAATGTTCTTTGCTGTGCCTCAGACTCACCAAACAGCAGAAAAATATGTATGATAAAAGAAAGGTGAGACTCCGCTGGATGTTCCACTGCTTTATTAAAATACACAAAAATAGTATCCAAAAATTGGTAAGAAACTCCAACAAAATGAATATCCACTGACAAGCGCTTTCTGGTTGAAACCCTTCATCAGATCACATATTCAAAGCAATTCCTGATATTTAAAATACAAATTAACTAATGAAAGTTAATAAAAAGCCCGCCTTTTCTGCAGGGCTGGCTTTAAAGGTACACAGTCATTTAAGCCCGGAGTTCTGTGGGCCATCAACTCCAAAATCCATTTGGACTCCATAGATTCAGTTAATAATTTAACATCACCCCCCCTATTGTTCATGACAACATTAACAACAGCTTTAAATTTAAAATTATGTGTAGGATGGGTCTCAATATGCTTATATAAAGCATTATGTACATCTTTATTCCTAATTGAGGACATATGTTGCAATATTCTTACGTTAAACATATTGTTGGTTTTGCCAACATAAAAACATGTGCATTGAGTGCACTCCGCTATATAAACTAAATTGCTTCTCCTACAGGTGGCTTTTGCTTTAAAATTAAAGACATGTCCATTGACTGGATGTATAAAGGTATAATCTTTATTTATGAATTGGCATGCTTTACAATATCCACATGGGACACTACCTATTTTTTCTTTAAGGATACAAGTTTGGGTAGCTGTTTTCTCTTTACAGAGGATATCTTTTAGATTCTTGTTTCTCCTGTAACCAAATTGTGGATGAGTACCCACTATATTTCTTAACTTATTATCTCCCCTCAAAATATTCCAGTTTCTATTGACAATTTCCCTGATGTCTCCTATATTACTGTTATATGTAAACAATAATCTTGGTTCATTAAATTTGTGTGTAATGTTAGGTGTTCTTATTTCCCCTTTAGTACATTTAAGCCATGGCTTAAATCTATTATCTCTTTTTGTGTGATTGGTATCAACCACTCTATTAACCAGTTCTTTTCTATAACCCCTTTCTACAAAATTGTTCTTTAAATTGACCATTTCACATTCAAACATCATGTCATCCAGATTCAATCTGGAAATTCTGCCAATCTGGCCCTGAACAATATTTGAAAACATGTATCGGGGGTGCATGCTATCAAAACAAAGCATTGTGTTTTTCCAGCACTCCTTCCTAAATAAGCTTGATGAAAAACCAGCTTCATTTTGTGATATGCATACATCTAAAAAATCAATGTTTGTGGTTGAACATTTCTTAGTAAACTTCAAGAATGTAGTAGTAGAGTGTAAATAGTCTAAAACACCATTCAAAGATGTTACATCACCCTTCCACAAAAAGAAAATATCATCCACAAAACGTGTATATAAATGTATGTATTGCATCCATTCTGGTTTATTAAAAATCATAGCCTTTTCCCAATACCAAAGGACCATATTGGCGTAAGTATTGGCACAGGGAGTGCCCATGGCCACCCCCTGTGCCTGTCTATATGTATGTCGTGCTCCTATAAACACATTATTTTCTAGAACCAGGGTTAGTAAGGTCCTAATTAACATTATTTTCTCATCATCTACATTCTGATCTGCCAATACCTCACTAACAGCTTGGACCCCATAGTCATTACTAATTACAGTAAATAGGTTTTGAACATCTAGGGTGACCATCAAAAAATCTCTATTTATTTGTGTCCTCTCTCTATTGACATCACCTAATTTAACTAAGAAATCTCCTGTGTCTTTAAGTATGGTGGACAATTTATCTACAAAAGGATGTAATGTATGTTCTAACCATATGGAAATATTCTCCGTCACCCACCCTCTGCCAGAAACTATGGGTCGTAAAGGGGGGTCATGAAGTGACTTGTGTATCTTTGGTAGACCTTTAAAGATGGGAATGACGGCCTTATCTATCAGTAAAAATTTATATGTGTCATCACTGATTTTCATTTCAAAAAGCAAACTTTTTAAACAATTATGTACTTTATCTATTATAATTTTTACACCCACAGGATTGATCTGTATATAAGCATGTTTATCTGATAACAATTCTTCTATTTTTCTGACATACATAGTGGTGTCTAATACAACCACCGCTCCCCCTTTGTCAGCTGCTTTAATGACTAAGTTTTCGTTGTTACTTAAATCATAGACTGCTTTCTTCTGTTTTTGTGTCAAGTTATGGTATTCATTAAACACCCTATTCTTAAAATATTCCTGTAAGTCATATTCACAGCTGCCTATAAACAAATTAAGAGCTGGAGAGAAAGGTGGTATATAACAGCTTGGCTGTCTAAGAGTTGTGTTATATTCATTATTAACACCAAAAGCACATTTCAATGCTAAATTTCTACAAAAAAGCATAATATCAAATATGACTTCGTTAAAAACACTAGTTCTATCTGGTACAAAGGTCATGCCTTTGTTCAAGACATATAATTCTTCACTATTCAAAATATAAGAAGATAAATTAAAAACAATACCATAAACATGGTTAAAAGTCAGTCTAGTATCCTCCTTCTTTTGTTCGGGTCTCTCCCCTCGCTCAACGAGCGTTTCCACGCTCCTCGTTTCTTCATGGGAGCTGGCAACTGCTCCAAAAAATGTGTGGGCCCCTGCGTGTGTTTAGGGCGAGCTCCTAAACAAGAGTTAACATTCGTAGCAGTGTCAGCTTGAGTTGATGTGGCACTGAGGGCCGAAGCATACTCAGAGGGAATATCTGAGTGGGGACCCAATGATGTATGTATAGGTGCCTTATCCAGAATAGGCACATTAAAACCCTCTGCTGTCGACAAGTTGGTGGTTTTCTCTTGCCTGTCGTTCTGTAAGGTGCCATTGCTGCTGTCCATCGTACCATCAACTGGTGCTACAGACTCTCTTGCCTCGCCCCTCCCATTCTGATGACGTTGGGGTACCTTCCTATTAGTCCCATCACTAAGAGCAGAATTCGAAGCATTAAACCTGGGCCAAACGAAGATGTTACCTACGGTAAAATCTTCATAGTCTCTCTTTAGTTTACTGATTTTCTGTAAACGTAGCTTATTATCGTTATCAGATATTGTGTCTAATAGCTCTCTTATACGTGCCTTATGGAGAGGCTCACCAAATTGGGTTTCTAGCTGGTTACGTAAAGCTTCAACATCTTTTCTTAATGTCATCATTTCCATTTCATAACCGGAATACAAGGGTGGGAAAGCCTGATGACCCATGGGTCTGTATATAGTAATGTAGTTATATATATATATATATATATATATATATATATATATATATATATATATATATATATATATATATATGTACATATATATATGTATGTGTGTGTGTGTGTGTGTGTGTAAATATACACACATGTAAATAGCTAGGATATGATACAGCAATTATGAATTACAAATGTTCACAGGCCATGCAAATTGGGGTGAGGGGTCCAATCAACAAACGTGTAACACGTAGCATCAACCACCCCCACCTAGACCGGTGAAACATACAAACACATGATACAAATAAACACACCATTGCTTCCCAGACCACAGGCAGCATACTACCAGTGGTAGAGACCTGCCAGGTCTAATCTTGAAACAAAGACATCAATGTCCCTTGTGGGACACCCCAAAAATTACTGATCATTAGAGTCAGTCCCTGTAATGATTCATCAAACCAGGCTGTAGACGTACATGGACCAGTAGGTTGAGCAAGGCTGATAACCAGTGGGTCGACACAACGTATGAATGGGTCCTGACACGTGGAGAGTGGGCAGTGTGTAGTGGTGTGGTTAGACCCCACCCACACCCACAGTAAGGATAAGTGCTGTAGAGGAGGGGCAAGTGGGGGAACTATGGGTATGCAATTATGGGCCTAGGTGTGCAGGTGTTGGCTGCCGCAGTCTTATTAGGACCACCCCAGGGATGTACGCAATATTTTAAAATAGGCAGAGCTTATGCCCATACCTCTCATCCCCTAAGAGCAGAACAACTGGACAGAATATAAACCGTTGGGGGAACAAATAGAGACAGAAAGCACATATTCCACTTACAACCTTAGAAAGCTGATAGAATAATAGGTATGCATTAGCATGACTCAGCTGAAGGATGTGGGGTCCTAAACCCAATTACTTGTCTGTATTTAATGGTGTCATTTCCCAGGTATTTTCCATACAGGTGCAGATTGTAAGAGGAAGACACCAATAGTATGAAGCAAACTCTGGACAGGCCACGGATTCTGTACAGTCGACCGGTATGCTTACGCCTAATGGGCAGCCACTCCTGATATGAGTCTCACCGCAACGCAGTCTAGTTTCAATGGTTGAGTACGGTATGACCATATGTGTCATTGCATATCCCACTACACAGCATCTACGAACACATGGTCACAACACCCCACTGTAGGCATGTAAGCCAATGTAATAGGCATCACAAGGTATTATTGTAGTCCTCGCCCCCACCCAGGGGTGTGAGTGTCAGATGTAAACACCAAATGCAGTGCATTTGCAAGTGCAGGATCAAGTGGGTGTAAGCCTGTTTGGACGCCGGTATGCGAGTATCACACTGGTGAAGCAATGCAGAGGCTAACTGAGTGTAAGAAACAGTAACCAGAGGTTAGCATTGCTTAGCTCAATGCAAATCCGTGCACACCCGCTCAGAACTGCTTTATAGTGACTTAATCACTCTGTACCCAACAGCTCGTGTTCTGACCAGCAACAAAATCAACAGCCTCTGCAAGGTTAGAACTCAGGACCCTCTACATCACAGTCACAGTAGTTAACCACTATGCCATGATAGCAATACATATAAAGGAGGTATCAGCAAACAAATCCTCATCACAGGGAAATCAAATCATACATGTGAACTGAATCTATGTACAGTATAATGTTCTATAACCTGCCACAGACCATATATATGTGAATTGGAGTACTGCAGTAAACATTAAGTTGAGGTGTCACTGTAATAAAGTTATGAAGTCCCAGGACCCCATACAATGTATGTACACATGAATGACGGATACCAGACACTAACCTGTAATGAATAGGACATAGCTCAGCCTTTTTGAAACCAGCCAATTACGGAAAAGTGCGGGAATCAGGCCCTACTTAAACCAAAGAGGCGAGAATACAATTCATAACGGGCTGTAGCATCCCCCTGCAGGCAGAATGGCTGGAGTGAGAGAAAGCACTCGCTTTAGAGCACAGTGCTGGGGCATCCAGGAGTCCAAATTCATGGTATGGCTCCTGGTAAAGCACCATGACAGGAGACTACTGCAGGGCCAGTACCAGGGCTCGCAGTACAAAATGGAGGCATGGGGCAGTCTCGCCTGTGACCTCACTAGTGCCACATGTATCCCCCAGACTGGTGAGCAGGTCAGGCAACATGATGCAGACCTGAAGTGGTGAAGGGGGGATGTCTTGGAACAGTGGATCCAGGAAGCAAGGCAGATGCAGATTGCCCCAGAACTGAGTAAGTACTCCTTCCACTATGTAGTTAATAATTGCCTAGCATGTGTATACTATGGATAGGTATGGCTAAATATCACTGTACTTCTTTGACAGCTGCAGATGAGCATGCTGCGAACCAGCAAGCCTGTGATGCTAGGCTGCAAAGGATGCATCACGAGGCAGGTTATTAAATAGCCTGCATGTACTGTCATAACTAATAAATTAAGAGCCTCAGAAAGTGTTGTACTAGTATAGAAAATTGTGTAATATGCTGAGAATAAAGGTGTAATCCCTGCATTGCTTCTGTTTATTCTGCAGTCATATGTTGTTGTACTGTTGCAGTTATTAAATAGTACTGTTGTAGTAAGCAGTGTTACCCACACTGTGGTATGCAGATAAAATATGTATGAAGCGCTGTATAACAATGTTGGAAGTGCAAACCGGTCTGTCATATTAGACAAAAGACATTGCAAAGCCTCACAACAATTGTCTGATATTATAGTGTACAGTGATCTTACCTGTAATGCTTTTGTCACACTCAGCTGAGCTTTGGATCCCAGGAGCACTAGTAAGTCGTATGCATAATCATTCCACACAACTGCAAACTGTTTGTTAGAATGTTCAGAGAGAAAGCTGTATGCATATTTACACTTAACAACTGTACAGATTTTGCTAGAATGCTCAAATAGAGAGTGGTATGCATATTCATACCCCTCAACTGTTCCAATCTGCCCAGTATGTCCTGATAAATGGCCCACATCACCTGCCTTTTGCCCTGTTCCCCTGACAAATTAGTGTGATGATCCAAGAAATGTAGGCAACTGTTAATGATATATAACTGATAGTCAGACTTGTAGATAGTCAGAGAATGTACATGCAAACATTCCTGTCATCCCAGCATCTCACCCAAATTGTATGAGAGCAGTCTCAAAACATGTTGCATTAACACCTGTATCTTGTCAAGCCTGTACGTAAGCCACATCTCCTGTACATACTACTCTACAAACATACCATTAAGGCCATTGGATAGTATAATAATACATGTAAGGGACAGACCACTGCAGTGACTATGAATGTTGTGAAAATTACAATGATTTATTAGCTGTTAATTGAACTCTCTCTCTCTCTCTCTCTCACCCCTACCATATGTGCAAAAATAACGATTTACACAACTCATTTGGTATGTCTACACTCCTAACCTTTGTTGGGACATATGTCCTATTGTTTTATAAATATTCACATCTGTTTCTATGCATGTGCCATGTTAATATACTCCCATATTGGTGTCCTGTTGCCATCAATGAAACCTGCATGTTGTTGTAATGGCCACTGTTTACCCATATATGCATGTGTTCCGCCTGCTCTGCAACTATTTATTTCTGGTGCTCTGGGTAATGGGAATACCTATGCATGCTGTTATAACTAATCGTGAATGCTGTTGACTATTACTAACCCATATCTGCCTTAAACATGCGACAACATAGCTCGTATGGGAAGGCCAACAGACCCACCTGTCCCACCTCAGCTGGCCATGGCACCAGGCACCAGCACATCTGGAGCCCAACCTGGGAACTCCTCGTCCATGGGCTCTGCACCACCTTTGGATGGAACTGCTGCAGGGGATGGGGCTCACCCCCCGGGAGTGGGAGCGGACAGGAACTGTCACCCATGGTACGATCCGGGCCATGGTGCGTAGAGAGCTCAACAGGGAGATTCAAGACCACCTACGCCAGCTTGAGGGCCAAGTGGCACAACTAGAGGGTGAGCCTACCCCTCCTACACAGCCCCCAGCACAGCCATCTTCTGGGCTGTGAAGTTGCAGTGGTGACTGCCCATGGGTGGGGACCTCAGTACCACTGTATCCATTTGTGGGCTCATGGGCTTGCGACTTCCAAACACCCCTCCCTGTCCAAGGTGTTTCCCCCAAATGTCATATACCGCCCCTGTACGCATCTTGTTTGTCTTGTCTGTCATTCTACCCAACCTATCCTCCCTGATCATACATACTCTCCTTCCCCAACATCCCACTCTCACCTAAAAATAAAAGAAAAAAGGGCAATCTGTTCTTGCAAAAACAGCACACCCCATACATAGCTGTCCATTTCGCACACATGTCCACTGGACACATGTAAACATTTCTAACTGGCATCACAGCATACTATTGTTGTCCTCACCCTTCTCTCAGGGTTGTGAGTGTCCAAATGTACCACCAAATTTATTGCATATGCACAGCCTTTGCTTTAGAAGAAATGGACATCTATGGACCTTCCCTACACCCTTCCTGCACATCCCTAGCTACCTTGCCTACTGTCTTTCCCTCTTTGTGCCCCTTTTTCACCACTTTCCTATCACCCCTTTTTTCTTTTCTTTTAAAGAAATTAGCGCGGGCGTAAGTGGAAGTAAGCACTTTAAGCAGCAGTGAATGGGTTTCAGCCTGTTTGCGCAGGGGTGAGCACTGCTTACACAAGTTAAGCAATCAAGAAGGTAACGGAGTATAAGGAACTGTAACCAAAAGTAACCACTGCTTACCTTCGCGCACACCCACTCACAACTGCTTAAAAGTGTCTTCATCACTCTGTATCCAATGGCCCTTGTTCTGCCCAGGAACCAAATAAATGGCCTCTGCAAGGCTCAAAACCAGGACCCTGCACACCACAGCTAATGTGATTTACCACTACGCCATGGCAGATATACAAACATCTGATGTTATCACAAACACATCATCCAGCACAGTCATTCAACAGTATAGGAAATGTATTTCATTATGTAGATGTATGTGTGTGTGTTTATGTCCAGATATATCTACATACATATATATATATATATATATATATATATATATATATATATATATATATATACATATGTATATATATGTATATATAGATATATCAAGAACAAACCTCATGACAACAAAACATTAAAAAAGAATGAAAAGGAAAACACCAGCAACTCCTGTATTATGTAGTGGTGGTGTCCTATGTAATATCAAGACTGTCAGTCAGACGTGTGTCATTAATACAAGCAAACATTTGTACATTGACCAACTATATTACATTGAGCATTTTATTTACATTAACAAAACAGTTCCTGTCCAATCATAATTTGAAAACAGTACACTTGCAAGGTGCTGTGTGCAACATCATCATCATTAAAAAGTTAAATGGGGTAACCATAGAGGGACCGGTAGTGTCATGTGTACACTGGGGTAATCTGCATCCCATGTACCTGGAACCTTTAGGAGTCATGTGCATACCAGGATTGTGTGCCTGAGAAAGGGGTGAGGATAACAGTAGTATGTTGTGATGCAAATTTAAAAAGTTACATGTGTCCAGTGGACATGTGTGTGAAATGGACAGCTATGTCTGGGGCAAAAGTTGTTCTGGGAACAGATTGGCCTTTTGTTTCCATTTTTGTAAGGTGAGAGTGGGATGTTGGGGAAGGAGAGTAGGTATGCTCATGGAGGATAGGTTGGGTAGGATAACAGACAAGAGAGCATACAGGTGCAGTCTATGACACATGTGGGGGGAACACCTTGGACTAGGAGGGGTGTTTGGCAGTCACAAGGCCATGAGCCCCCAAATGGAAACAGTGGGATGCAGGTCCCCACCCATGGGTAGCCACCACTGCATCTTCACAGCCCCAAAGGTGGCTGTGCTGGGGGCTGTCTAGGAGGGGCAGGCTTACCCTCTAATTGTGCCACTCTGCCCTTGAGTTGGCGTAGCTGGCCTCAAAACCCCTTATTGAGCTCCCTACACACCACAGCCTGGACCGTACAATGGCTGACAAGTTCCTGTCTGGACCTACTCCCAGGGGCGGCAAGCCCCATCCTCAGTGGCGGTTGCACCAGAAGGTGGTGCAGAGCCAACAGACATGGAGGTCCAAGGCTGGGCTCAGACGTGCTGGTGCCTGGTTCCATGGCCAGCTGAAGTGGGACAGGTGGTTCTGCTGGGACCTGCAATCCCATACAGCCTATGGTGTTGCAGTTTTAACACAGATAAGGCTTAGTAATACTCAACAGCATTCAGGATTACTTTTAACAGCATGCATAGGTATTACCATTAACCCAGGAAATAGATGTCATACATTTGCAGAGGGAGCACAACACATGCATATATACTGCATGGCATCTGTCCAAAGCATAGATGACTTGTGACTGCAGCTATGAACAGTGGTCCATTATTGGCATGTCACTGTGATAACCTCAGACAGTGACTGTCATACCACTGTTTCATGTGACGTATGTCCAATCAGGGATGCAATGTCAGTAACTCTCATCGCTGTCACCGTGTACTGACTGCAATCCTCACACTATGCTTCTGCAGTTCACAGATGTGTGTTCTGTGAGTAACACAAGAAACAAAAGGTTACACACACTGATCAGTGCACAGATGACCCTACAGATGGTGGTTTACTCACAAACAGAGCACTGTGTTGTCAGTTATTAAAACATGCAGACTAGTCATTACCACACACAACCTGTTAAACTGGCAGTAGTCTGAATGAAGCATAGCTACACTTACATGCTGTAGTCATGTCTGCCACATCACCCTCCTGTCTTTAGGCTATATTCCACAGTGTATGTTGTTTGAGGAATATCCGGATTTCATCTATGATGCTGTTTACCAAACACCGGATCCAGGTTCCACTCACAGCAACTGTCATGGGCAAACACCAACATGATGTTCCTAGATATTGTACTGTGTTTCCATGCAATTGGCTATGGGAATGTCACCACAGCTGTTCCACATGCAATCCGCTAGAGGAGTACTGCAATAAGTGCAGAGGCCATCACCTGATCATGACCATCACTTACAAAACACAAGCTGCTGCTGAGCAGGTGTACATCTCCACATCCACCAGAGATTGTGTGGGAGGGACAGACAGAGGCAAAGTACATCAGAGAAGGGCTGGGAGACTAAAACCTAAGCATCTTCTGTCACACACCTACCAGTACAGGGGTTCAAACCCCTGACTGACTAGCCATTACTATTACAAGTGCATGCAGTTACTCCATGTGCCACATAGCTGACATGTTGGTGTGCTGTAAGAACATATATCTGTGCTGGTGAGCGACATCTGCAATAGAGATATAGTAGACATACATTAGGTGTAGCACACATGGCTGTCCACATGAACAGATGTTATTGTCAACACAACCACACTCTCTAATGACTCAGACACATTGGCACACTTTGGCAGGATCACAAATACACTTCCTAACTACTAAGTTTGCCATACTGCAGTAATGCACAGGTATTACATGCACCACAGGTGATATCCTGAGGTTCTATAGGCTAGGGCATGTGGACGTGTCTGACATCAGTCAGTATGTCAATGGGAGTTATACTGGATGTGACTGTGGTTGGGAACCTCATACCCCACAAGCAGACACAAGGTGCCAGTACTGACATGCATATGTGTTTTGCTTCAAGGGTGTGTATTGGTTGGCTGTGCAAGATGGCTGTACAAGGCTGTGTGAGGGGAGTTGCATAATGTGTTATGCAATGGAATTATACCACTGTTTATAACCAGGTCAGTTGTACACATACAGGGTCCCTCGGATGTTGTCAGCATTAACACAGTTGACTGTTGCTGTACACCAGTAAACAACACCCTCATGGTTGGATATGATCTAAATGTACCTGCCCTGGATATGTACATCCCACACTCATACAACATAAATGAAAATACCATAGCTGTTGTTGTCCTTTCTACATACAGGTGGCTACATTCATTACACACATGCACATGACAGATAGGTCCATGGCTGCTGAATGATAACAGTACATAAGGTTTGATGTCTATGTTGACAGAGGTAATTTTCCCTCTCTACTGGTCACCCATGACACCTATCATATCATACAACAACCTATGTGGCATGTATGTCATTAGACATGTCCACCTAATGCAATGCCTAAAAACATACCCAAATAACAGGATCATAGGACCTACACACATGGCCTGTATTGACAGACTCATGGAAATACAGCTATGCTCTGCATGTTCCTGAGTAGTTACAGGTGATATGTCCATGATATGTACAGCCATTAAGAAATAAACCAGGTAAAAACCACCACTATGTAAAAACAATGTCTATTTATTACAAGACTAAAATAACAAGCGCTTTCACGTGTATCCAAAAACACGCTTCATCAGGTTTGACTAAAATTTTCAACTGAAGCACTTTTATACATATCTCCAAAGCTATCAATTTGCATAATTAGCAATCAGAATCAATATGATTAAACAATTAAAACAATGATTGAGAGTTTGGATTAACCCTTATGGCACAAGATAAAAATTCAATGCTTAAAACGAAAAACAACACAGTCTATATTATGTTAACATAAAGAAAAAGGAGAATACAAATATATTGATAGACGATCACCTCATACTTATACTATATAACGTAAAAGTGCTAACAATAAATATATAAATAATAAAATGATAAACACTATAAGACCTAATGAATTAGAAACATGAATCTGTTAAAGCCATTGGTCCACACTGGTCAATATTCACGTGCCATTAGAACAGGCTTAATGCTAACAGACTGATTCAAGCCCGGCTCGAGATGGGCTTTCAACCTCAAGATCCATCTCAATTCAACCATTTCTAAATAATTCATTACATCACCTCTTCTATTATTTATACCTATAATTTGTAAAACCCTGAAAGTGAAGCTGTGGTCAGAACACATGGCTATATGCTTAGCCAAGGCATTGCATGTATTCGTCTTCCTGGTGTCATATATATGATTATACATTCTGTCTCTCAACCTACAAGATGTCATGCCTACAGAAAATGCTGTACATGCTGTGCAGGTAGCCAAATATATGAGATTGGTGCTATCACATGTAGCATAAAAACACGGTTTAAAAA
Source organism: Protopterus annectens (assembly GCF_019279795.1). Classification (NCBI taxonomy): domain Eukaryota; kingdom Metazoa; phylum Chordata; order Ceratodontiformes; family Protopteridae; genus Protopterus; species Protopterus annectens. The sequence continues at coordinate 230,175,230 of NC_056726.1, read as the reverse complement.
TATAACTAAAATGAGGGTGGTAAAAGCAACCTTCACCATTTATATATTTAAACATATTGCATTTATTGCATGGAAAAGTACCGTGCCTTGATGTATGCTTATCTCTACTACTAATAAGAGAACTAGTTTTATCAACACATAATAATCTCTTCAAATTTTTACTATTCCTGTATCTGAAGCAAGGCATTGTTCCCAATAATTGAGAACACTTATTGTCTGTGAGTAATATGCCCCAATTCTTTCTTATGATGTCAGTGATGAATCTAATGTCACTTGTATATCTCATAGTAAAGAATACCCTATTATATCTACGATGGGTAGTGTAATTAGACCTAGTACCAAATTGCTCTGAAAAATCAAGGTGTTCCACATCGCTGGCCATAATGGCCGGAACTGAACAACCCAAACTATGCAGTGTATATGTTGTATAACCTCTATCCTGAAACAATCCTTCCATGTAGTTTAGCTGTAACTTTCTGTCATGGGGACTCATGCATAGTCTAGAGATTCTTTTAAACTGGCTCTTGACAATGTTCGGAAACACCGAACGTGGGTACATGCTATTAAAATGTAATATAGCATTCCTCCAACAAAGTTTCCTATAAAGATTAGTAGAAAGGGAACCTCCTAGATCTTTAAAAATTGTTATGTCAAGAAAATGTAACTGATATTGAGACACTTCTATACTGAACCTTAAAAAATCAGTAGTAGATTCTAGATAACTGACCATATCATATAACAGATCTTGGCTACCTTCCCATACAATCAGAACATCATCAACAAAACGTCTGTAAAGTAAAACATGTTGGAAAAAGACGCTGTTGAACAAATGTGTACGTTCCCAATAATACATGACCAGATTTGCATACGAATTAGCACATGGGGTGCCCATAGCTGCACCCCATGTTTGTGCATAAATATCATTATGATACATGAACACATTGGGCCAAATTCAGGAAGCCTCCGTGTAAGAGTTATAAATCTTACACGGAGGCTGCAGTTAAACAGTGTGATGTCAGCATGTCATGCATATGCATGAGGTGCATGAGGCATGCTGAATCACACTGTAACTCTTACACGGTCCGTGTAAGACAGTAGGGGGCGTGTCCGTAGGCTAAGCCCTGCAAGCGGACACGCCCCCGGAAGTCTAGAATGGCAGAAAGTAAACAGCCATGAGAGAGGCCATGGAAATGTGAATAAACACACTACACAACACATGCCCCCACAGACCAGCAATGTAAAAAGTGAACAGTGAACATTATAAAATGAAAATGAAAACTGTTTTTAAAACCCGTAAATGTTTGCTACTGCATGCGGGTGTGCTACTAGCGCAACTGCAGTTAGCAATCAGTGGGGAAAAGGATATAAGAACTAAATATGCAAACTAAGCCAAGAAGTAATAGCATAGCGGTAGAGTTGTCAGCTTAAGAGCAGGCAGGCAAGGTTCGAGCCCACACAACAACCTTTTTTTTATAAATAAGCACTAAAAAGGCCCCTGACAGTATTGTACAAATGTAAAAGTATTTCCTTTTGTAAAATGGAATGAAATGGAGCATATATTTTCAAGTAATACAATAATAAAAATATTTAGAAATGTACTGATAGCTAAGCTGCTGTGAGACAGAGTGCCCGTAGCTGAGTAGTGTTTGAAAGGCTGCAAATTGCTTGCCCGTAGCTAAGCACGGGTTTAACAGGCTCAAACTGTGTGCAACTAGCTGTGCTTAGCTTAACATGCATGTTACTAGCCAATTAAGGTTTAACCCAGCACACACCATTTGCGCAGAGGTGCGCGCCACGCCCACAAGCTAACCGCCGGTGTGCATGCGTTAGCTCTGCGCAAATGAGCGCAGACCTGGTTTTAAGTGCTTAAAAGTGCCTTTGGCATGTTTGATTGACAGGTCCTGAACTCATTTCTAGACAGTCATAAAAATTAAAAATCAGTGGTCAGATTCGAACCCAGGATACCATGCACTTGAGTCAAGGTACTAAACCACTAAGCCATGACAGCAGTACTTAGAAATGCAGAAATAGCATATATATAGGATGTAATCCAAAATGGAGCATGATAAAGCAGTTTCTGTGAAGTAGATACAATTCCAAAATGGCCAATCATAGAAATGTGCGGGAAAATCGGCATATATAAGCCCCATAGGTGGGAATACACAGCAGAAACGATTGTAGAATAGACCTGCAGGCAGAATGAGTGGAGTAGGGGAGGGACGTTGCTTTTGAGCACAGCGGTGGGGCATTGAGGAGTCCAGATACATGGTCTGGCTCCTAGTTCACCATCATGAGGCCCAACTCATGCAGGGCCAGGTCTCATGGGGAGCATACAGGGCGGAGGCATGGGACCAGTTGGTTCATGATCTCACTAGTGCTACTGGGATTCCACGTACTGGTGAGCAGGTCCGTCACCACCATGCGGACCTGATGCAACGTAAAGAAGACCAGTTGACCCAATGGATCCAGGAGGCCCGGGATATGCCCAACGCCCCTCTACTGAGTAAGTTACATTTTACTTATGTATGTAAGGAACTAGCTGATACCATGGAGATGTGTATTCCAATATTACTTGTTTTGTATTACAGCTGCAGGTGTCCGCTCTGCGAATCACAGGGCACATGACCGCAGGCTGGTGCGGCTGCGCCACCATGCAGGTTAGTAACCCCACCTAGTACTTGCAAATAAATATTATAGTGTAGCACATAGCAGAACACTGCAGTGTATTGATTAAAAGTAATAGAATGTGCAAGCAACAAGTGAAAGTCTACAGGTATGGCTGTAACAAGTTCATCAGTATGCAAGTGAAACTGAAAATATAATTGATAGAAATAAATAGTTCTGTAATAAAGATGTCCCACCATTAATTAAATGTAGTATAACCTGCAGTAGTCTCAAGAGTACAGCTTCAGAAGCTGAGTTAATCACATGTGAGATATATCCCCTGTTGAAATGCTGAATCATGACAGAAGTGAGGCTGCTGGAAAGTGTTTGAATCACCACAGGTCTAATATGTGAACAAAGCCTAGAAGTACCAACCTGAACTGTGAAATAGCAGGATGTGTGAGAGTGACAGAAAGGGTCATGTATCAATAAATAAAGTAGTAATAACTCCTGAATATATAAGCCTCAGTGTGGTTCTACAGAACTAAATGCATGTGGGAATTAAAAATTAACATCCCAAACTGATTTCAGTGTGCCTGAATCTTGAATGTTTAAGCCAAAATCTGTATATGGTGATGACAGTCAACAATATTCAGATAGAATGAATGATTGTCTGACATACTAAACATCCATAGCTGTCCCCTGCCCTGTCGTCAAAGTGTAGCAGGATGATGTATCTGATCAAATTCAAAATAACTAGGATAGTGATGTATCTGTAACAGGTCTAGCATGACAGTCAATTAAAAATCATTTGGAAACTATCACCCACAAGTTAATTGTGTTTCTATTACAAATGTATATTAATGTATAATTTACGAATGTGTCATCATTTTTTCTCCACCCCACCCTATAATTGCAAATTGAAAAACTTCACTAAATATTGGTATGTGAACATTTCATTAACCATGGACATTTGTCCTGTCATTTCAAAAATATATGCATGTCCGTTGTTGCATGTGCCCTGTTCATACCTGCAAACCTGATGGCCTGTTGCCATTAATCAACCCTGCATGTTGTTTGATTGTGTATTTCTGTTCAAATAATGCATGTGATATTGATATGCCTGTTGTTCAATGGTGTTAATGTCTGGGTGTTTGTTTAATGGGAATACCAATGCATGCTGTTACAACTAATTTGAATGGAATAATATGCTACTAACCCAAACAAACATAACATACTCACAAACCCAGAACGCTTGGGAAGGCGGGTCCCAGCGGACCCACCTCTCCCACCTCATCTGGCGACTGCACCTGGCACTAGTGCCCAGGCCGGACCCTCCTCCGGTGGCCCTGTGCCACCTTTGGGTGGAAGCGCTGCAGGGGATGGGGCCTGTCCCCTCTGCAAGCGTGGCGGAGGAGCCCGCCCACTCACCCTCCAAGGTGTCCGGTCTGTGGTGTGAAGGGAGATCCAAGACTCTGTTCTTGGGCCCCTACGCCAGCTTAAGTCCCGGGTGGCACAGTTACGGGCATGCCCATTGTCCCACCTGCACAGCCCCCAGCACAGCCCCGTCCTGGGCTGTGAAGGAACAGTGGCAACTGCCTATGGGTGGGGATATCAATTCCACTGTTGCCATCTGTGGGCTCATGTGCCCTGGATATCCCAACCTCCGTCCCTGTCAATTGTGTAACCCCCCCCACATGTGTCATACACCGCCCCTGTATGCGTCTTGTCTGTCTTGTCTGTTAACCTACCCAACCTACCTCCCCAGCTATACCGACTACCTTCACCTGACATACCACTCTCATCTGAAAAAAAAAAAAAAGGGCACTCTGTACCCACAAAAAAATTACGCCCCATACATAGCTGCCCATGTTGCACACATGTCCGCTGGACATTGAAACTGTTAATTACAATTGGCTGTACAACAGGTATTAATGTTGTCCTGACACCTCTCTCAGGGATGGAAGGTTTCAAATGTCACACCAAATTACATACAAATGCACAGCTGTTGCTGAGAAAGACATGGGCAGCTATGGGCCTCACCTACATCCTTTCCTGCAAATCCCAAGCTTGTTTCCCTACTGTCTTACCCTCTTTGTGACCCCTTTTTCACCACTTTCCTGTCACCCCTTTTTCTTTTCTTTCAAAGAAAATAGCGCAGGTGTACACTTGTGTGCGCGGAGCTCACAGCTAGTGCGCATGCATGAGCTCCGTGCAAACGAGCGCAGACCTTTTGATTGACAGGTCCTGTACTCATTTCGAAAGAAAAATAAATTCCCACTGCCAGTCTCGAACCTAGGACCTTGGTAACACTAGTCTGTATGACCTACCACTAAACCATGACTCTCATACAAGAACATAGTGCTAAAATAAATATAACATGTAATAGTAGGAATCAATATAAAGGCAATATAGGATGTGTACTACCCAAAGCATGTCAGGTAGATTTTTAATGCCCGAATTACTGGATTTCCATACTAGTTTAGTGTTCACAGAAACAGCCCTGCTAATTGTTAGCTTGTACATAATAATGTAAGGTAATGTACATATATGAAAGTATTATATGTACACACACACATATATATATATATATATATATATATATATATATATATATATATATATATATTAATACATATGAAATATAGTGGTAGGTGCCAGTATTCATACATACTCACTACAGGAAACAGTGAAGATAAATGCAGCAACCAGAATCTACAACACAGCCTGACTCCTGTGAGACTTAATAACCCTTTTAACTGCGTAAAGGTGCCTTCAGCACTTTGATTGACAGGTCCTGTACTCATTTCGAAAGAAAAATAAATTCCCACTGTCAGTCTCTAACCCAGGACCTTGGTAACACTAGTCTGTATGACTTACCACTAAGCCAAGACTCTCATACAAGAACATAGTGCTAAAATAAATATAACATGTAATAGTAGGAATCAATATAAAGGCAATACAGGATGTGTACTACCCAAAGCATGTCAGGTAGATTTTTAATGCCTGAATTACTGGATTCCCATACTAGTTTAGTGTTAACAGAAACAGCCCTGATAGTTGTTAGCTTGTACATAATAATGTAAGGTAATGTACATATATGAAAGTATGTATATGTATACATATATATATATATATATATATATATATATATATATATATAGATATATATATATATATATATATATATATATATATATATATATATATATTGCTACATATGAAAGATAGTGGTAGGTGTCAGTATTCATACACACTCACTACAGGAAACAGTGAAGATAAATGCAGCAACCAGAATCTACAACACAGCCTGACTCCTGTGAGACTTACTAACCCTTTTAACTGCTTAAAGGTGCCTTCAGCACTTTGATTGACAGGCCCTGTACTCAATTTGAAAGCAAAATAAAAGCATACTATTAGGCCCTACCACAAGACCATTGTAACACTAGTCTGTATGACCTACCACTAAGCCATGACTCTCATACAGGAATATAGTGCTAAAATAAATAGAACATATAATAGTAGGAATGAAGATAAAGGCAATATAGGATGTGTACTACCCAAAGCATGTCAGGTAGACTTTTACATTCCTAATTACTGGATTCCCATACTAGTTTAGTGTTAGCAGAAACAGCCCTGCTAATTGTTAGCTTGTACTTAATAATGTAAGCTAATGTACATATATGAAAGTATGTATATGTACACACACACACACACACACACACACACACACACACACATATATATATATATATATATATATATATATATATATATATATATATATATATATTAATACATATGGAAATATAGTTGTAGGTGTCAGTATGCATACACACTCACTACAGGGAACAGGTGAGAGAAATGCAGCAACCTGACTTTACAACACAGCATGAATCATGACTTACTAACCTTCACACTCACAGAACACTGTAAACAGCATACCAGCATGGTCCACGCCCTTACAATCTGAAAGGGCCACGCCTATCTCACATACCCTTTTATAGCACTGTCCTGAAATCACAGTGAGACATGCAATCAGTACACAACTGGCTACATGCAATTAGCAAATGCTTTACAATTGGTGCAGAGGCCATCACATGGACCTATGCAGATACCTACAAAAGCATCCAGTACTAACACTCCACACATGCAATACATTAATTGCACCAAACCGACGGAGAAAGAGAGAGAGAGAGAGAGAGAGAGAGAAAGAAAGAAAGAAAGAAATAAAGCAATAAAGGCAGTGATAAAAAAAAAAAAAACTGCATCATCACAGCAACAAAACCGGCAGCAGCAATTAGCAGCAGTGACACAGCAACAGCTGACACAAACACAGGTAATGCAAAGTAGCAGGTTAATACTGTGTTCACTGTAAAACCTCCAAATGTATCATAGTTCACCATCTATAGGTATGTCCATGAGATAGGTTGTGTGTACATAGTCCTGATATATATACATATGTAATATTGCTGTACATGTCTTCCATACTTAAAACTTCCATAGCTTAGAACACAAGGCCAGTTATGCATATGATGCAGTAGTTCCCAGGGTCAGTAGAGGTTCCTCCTCATTGGTGTGGGACCACTGTGTATGTATGGCACTATTCAGGTACATATCCTGTAGTATGGCCAGGGTTTAATATCAGTCTGTAATGTGGTGCTATGTCCTCTAGGGGTGAATGTATCACACATCCAGGGATACCATTTTGTAACAGTGATGCTGTGTGTTCTGCAGTGTTGAGGGTGGCCCTCACCTGGACATATGAGATGATAGGGAGGTTACATTCATCTGTGATAACTAATTCCACATGTGTAGGAGAATGGGGGGGGGAATACCTGCACCTAAACTGTCTGCAACAATGTTGCCAATATCTGTGCATTTGGTGAATGTGAAGCATCTTACCACTGCTGACCACAGATGCCTTGCCTTCATGTGAATCTGCTCTGTGCTGCAGTAGCCTCCTGCTATTGTTATACAATGTGCTTGTATCTGTAGTCCACTGGACAGGATAAATAAGTGGTGTGCATACGGTCTGGGTTAGATATGTGTGTGCACATTACATGCACTATGTGGGATGTCTGTGGTAAGCTTTTGCAAAGGGGCCAGCCGTGTGTGTTGTGGCTTCCACTGTCCCAGTGGGCTGCATGGATAGCATCACAGTCCTAACTAATGAATAACTGTGTAATTACATACATACATAGCAAGGTAGTGTACTGTGCTTGTGGTGTTGTTGGGATATGTATATCCAAGCTGAGTAATGTGTGTCCACATCACAGTGTTGGATGGCAACACACATACAGTATGTTGGGATGAACACCCAGAGTGTTTCAGAAGTGTTGACTGTGCATTACTGTGCCCATTACCTGCACATCCCCCACAACACACACACATGCAACATATGGCAGAAGTAGTATAGCAGCACACATAGGTTCATAGGTTCATACTAGGCTATCTGCCCTAGGGCATTGATAAGCCTAGCCAGAATGTGTTTGTCTTTTGCCACCCAATTAAAATTTATTTTGCTATGCCCTTTTCCGAGGTTAGTATACTGTGCCTCTGTCTAACAGTGACATAGAAGTGATACCTGGGGTACAACTATGATCTCCCATCCACTCATCCAGATTCCTATGGAAGAGAGTCAATGAGGGACTCTGCCTAACCTGTACTGTGAGTTCATTACAGAGTGAAGGGAACCTCTGAGTTATGAATCTGTCCCTCCAGTATGTCCTATTTATTTCAGTGCTAAGGTTCAGGTCTCTTGAGCGTGTGGCTGTATGGGATTTTGATTTCCTGAGGTGCAGCATGTCCATTACTTCTGGGTTGGACATGGCTGTATCGTCCAGGCACAGATTGCCTCTGAACAGGCAGTATGCCACTGAGTCCAGCTGGATTTTCTTTAACCAGGCAGCATATGGCATCTGTTTGAGCCCTTTGATCCTCTTGATGAGGTACTGTTGGGGTTTTTCCAGTTGCTGTAGGTATCTGGTTAGGTACATCCCAAAAGGGGCATTGTACTCAATTACAGGCCTGATGATGGATGAGTAAAGAGGCACCATGACCTCCCCTGATGTACATGTGAATCCCTTCATGATTAGCTGGGCTATATAACATGTTTTTCAATCCACTTTGGCCACGTGGTTGTCAAATGACAGATTGCTATCAAGTTTGTTCCCCAGGTCCCCAATTACTTCTTCTGTACTTAATGGCTTAACACCTATGTGGTACTTTGCCACCAATGTGGAGGTGTGGATATCTTTGATGAATATTGATACTCCCCCTCCTTTTGTTGTTTGGTCCAAGTGTTGGGGCCGACAAGAATGGTAACAGGTATAACCTGGTAGTGCTGGTGTGCTCTTGGGAAACCTGAACCAGGTTTCTGTTACTGCACAGATATCGATGTCCATAATGCTAAGTAGAGTTTTGAGTGCGTGTATCTTGAGGTTTAGACTTCTGGCGTTGAGTAGCATTACTCTTAGTTCCTCATCCTTTGTGATACCTATGGATGTGGGTTTGCCTTATGAGCCTTGCCTAATAAAGGCACTATGGGTGTAGCAAGAGCCTTTGCCAAAATCCAAAAGCCCAGGGATGACAGGTGCAAGCTGTCCCTAGCAAAGCATCGTGGCTTGTACAGCATATCATCCCAAGCTGACAGGCATTGGATCACCTTTGAATGACACCAGTACTTCAGTCAATTGTTGAAAGTGATCATCTTGCCTTGATATTGTGGCATCATTCTTGGTGAGGGTAAGATGCTTCTCAAGGTCAGGGTCATACTGTCTTGGGCTACATGCTCAGAGAGCTCCTTTCTGTCTCCTTTCATGTAGTCCATGTAGGTATGTGTCTGGTCATTCACACCAGCATGGACAATGAGTGAGTCATATTTGTACTTGCCTTGGAGTGACTTGAGTGCTTGTGTTATGTGGCGGGTCGTAGTGCCCGACAGGCTGCTCACTGTGACCCTCTCCTCGTTCAGCCTGGTGAACGTGACGTCAGTGTGCCTGATGATAGAGTCACCTATTACATGTGTATGAGGTGTGTTGTTCACTGTTAAGGGCTGTGAGTGTTCAGCACATTGGCTTTGTGAGATATGTGTTGCACGTGTTTTGTTTTGGGGTAGCGGTTGCTTGGGTGTCTGCTTTGGAGGTCTCTGCTGCTTAGGCAGATCTTTATTTTGAGCCTCTGAGTATGTTTTTGTGTGATTATGTGTTTGTTTTGCTGTCGTGGTAGGTCTATGTGAGACTGGAATTGTAGTGAGTGTGGATTCCTTCTCCTCCTGACTGGTTATGGCAGTATTGAGTAGAGAGAGCCTAGCCTCCAAGTTGGTATATGGTTGCATCACTCACATGTGTTTGAATTTGTTGTTAGGAGGAGGGGGTTGTCTGTGTACATGAGGCTGTTATAACATTGCCTCTGGATTACCACACTCACCAGCTGGACTGGAGAGGAGATTGACAACTGACCTTTGGACATGCTAGAATACCATTGTGAATTCTGTAATAATTGAAAACAAGGTCCAGTGGGGAGTGAGGGTGTACTGATATTAATTTCTACTGCTGACTGATATAATAGCTTCATTGAGCAAGTGCCAGGTAACTTAAGTGCAATGTGTTACAATTAACTAAATGCAAAAATGACAAGCAGTCACTTTCTTTCAAGTGTAACAAGGAAATAAGCACAGTAAGCAATGCAGATATCAGTAGTGATTCACAGAAGTGCTGAGAAGCTGTGTATTATGTGGAATTAGCATACCAGTGAAATAACAAGCTAACAAATAACAAGCATATAAACAAAGCTAGATTCAGGAGGCTTGGATGTAGTGTATGCTACAGCAAACAAGGTGTACCAATGTCAGTAAGATACAGCTCATATATGCAGGCACTATAGACCTTAAACCAGAAGTTCCCAGCTATGAATGGCAGAGTACAGCCTATTCTCACACAAGAGTGCAAACCACAAACCTTGTTAATGTTAAATAACTGGCCTGAAGGCCAACTGCTTATACCAGAACTAATACACTTGGACACTGGGCTCTCAATCAGCAGTTCCCAACTTAGAAGGATAAAAGCTACCTGTCCTGCCACCACAGTGCTTGCCATAAACCTTCCTAATGTAAAACAACTGGTCTGAAGGCCAAGTGCTTAAACCAAAAGACTTAGAATGATAGCTACACTTTAATCAAGTTACAACCGAGCAGTAATAACTACAATTTAGTACTTCATGTATAGACTGTGTACCATATATTGCTGACATACTCTGCTGATATCCTGTGTGTGTACTTTTCCAGGGGGATATGGCTCCAAAAAGGAACCCTGCATACTCTGCTGCAGAGGATGAAGTGATCCACCAGAGCCTGGTGCATGACTATGCCATCCTGTTTTCACGCACCACCCAGAATCAGCAGGAGAGGTCTGCACTGTGGCAAAACCTTGTCAGCAGGATAAATGATGTTGGCATGCATGATAGGACATATGAGCAGGTGAGACATCACTGCAGTGATTTGATTAGAAATGTCCGCCAGCGTGCTGCAGATATCCGCAGGCAACAGGTTGCCACAGGTGGGGGGGTGGCCACACATCCCCCCTCACCAGACAGGAGGGGCTACTGCTAACTAAGTGTCGTGGATCCAGCCCCAGAACAACAACAGCATCAGACTTGCATCCTGATGGAGGTTGGATCCACACAGCAGCAAGACACTGAGCGTGCAGGTAAGATGCCATATGTACATATGACTGTTCTGTACACTTTTACTTCATGCATGCATAAGGTGTGCACGTGGTATGTATCTGTCATCATGATATGTAATTGTGCATGTGTGATATTGGCATTATGAGCAGCTGATGTGTATAAGGGAACTGGCGTACTACTGTACTGTATCATATGCAAAAACAATGGCACACTTGTGCCCACTGACATTACTTTCCTCATATTTCCAGGTCCCTCCCATCTAGCAACGAGGCAGGCCATACATGCTGGTGAGTGTGTTTATCATTACCTGAAAAACTATTTATAATACTAGTAAGAGTAGTGTAACTCAGTAGTATACATGCTGGTGAGTGTGTTTAATAATACCTGCAATATTCAAGTTACTACTAGTAAGAGTAGTGTAACTCAGTACTGATGTGTGTGTGTACTGTGGGGTGTGCATGTGTGCAAATGTGCCTGTGCCCATGTGTGCATGTGTGTGCATGTCCATGAGACCATGTGTCCATTTCTGAATGTGTGCATTTGTATTGAAGTGCATCACCATAAAATATGTCTTGAGACTGTAATCTGTATTCCCTGTTTTCATCCCGTAGGTTCTGGTGCTGCTCTGGTGCATCAAGTACTGATGATGAGGAAATGTCTATAATGGTGCAGGAAGGTGTGTCTGGGTCCGCCATTGGTCAGCCAATTGACAGTACACAGCTGTTAACCCCTTCAATGCGCACAGTCATCCTGCCGTTACATCCTTTGTCACCATTGTCCCTAGGTGATGGACAGTATGCATTGGGCATAGATCAGGGTAATGTGGTACCTGTGGTACATGCATCCCCACAAAGCAGCCATGAGCAGGGTCCTCCAATGGTACCACGCAGACAGTCGCCCATGGGTTCTCGTGGGGCATCCTTGGCCGTACTGCCTCTGGACGATGTGCCCAAGGAGGTATGTCAACCTCCGCTATGTTTCGGACTGTTATGCAGGCACAGGCGTATGGAAAGGTACACCAGACAGGGTCTGAGGGAGCTGACAGCATGTCGCACAGCCATGACAGATGGCATGCGTGACATTGCGAATGCTATTCGTAATTTCACAGATGTCGTTGACAGACGTTGTGGGGACATACAACAGCTGCTCCACAACCAGATGTCCATGGGCCAGGGCGATGGTGTGCGTTTGCGGCATCGACATGGCCGTATGCCGGCAACAGTACCAGCTGGCAGTCTCCGCGGATGACAACAGGCCCACTCGCGCACCTCAAGTGCCAGCAGCAGCCCCAGCAATGCTGGGTTAGTGTTGTCATCAGGACGCCCCAGGAGACCACGTGCACGTGGCTCTGGACAGTCCCAACAGGGAACTGTGTCCAGTCAACACACACCCGCTTCCAATGACAGTACCCAGTCTGGGTTAGTACCAGATACGGTCCGTAGCACCCCTGCCAGGCATAGGTACCGTGTCCGTGCCCACAGACACTGATCTGGATGACCTGACAGGTGCAGTCTGTGGCTGTCCACAAAACCCTGTACATGGCAGCCATTATGTGGGACTGAGTGCATGCTTACACACATGCAGAAATTTAACACCTAGGGCAAACACATACACACACACACTGCACCAACACTGGTCCACCCTGTACTGCTGCCCCTCACAAACACACATACACACACATGTCAATTGGTGGTACCAGTGGCTGGCTTGGGCATACCTAACCCACACCCTGTGCATATGATGACACTGTGCCACCTCCTGCATACTACAACATCAGTGCAGGAAAAGGTAAACACGTTGCTGATGCACAGGGTGACTACATAGATGTGTATAAGTAGTAACATGTTGGTAACTGTTCACTGTTCCACTATGATTGTGTGTATATCCCAGCATTCCTGCTGCAGTAACTGTATGAATGTCCTGAATTGTTATCTGTACCCATACTACTTACCAAAGTGTACCAGCTGCACACCATCATATGCTACCATTGACTATGGGAATGTGCATCATGTGCTGTATTGTAGATTCAGCTATATGTATCTGTTCTGTCACACATGCATTTACACACCCTGCTACCCCCACACATGCACACGCTCACCTGCCATTTCCATTATTTATTACCCTGCATGAGTAGCTGTCGACACATGACAGGTACACATTTGAAAAGTGCACTATTTGGATTTCTATCAATTTCCTCTTCTCTACCTGCACTCACAGGGTGCAGGCAACCTCATTAGTTTAAAAGTATAATGTGCATCAGGTACTGTGGTTCCCTGATTGCTACATCCAACATGTTTTCCATATGGAAATGCACACACAGAAACATCCCACATCCACACACTTGCCACATTCAGGTTTCAAACCACTATCTAGGTATGTTCTGGTACATGTGCTTGTTACAGTAGCATGTAGCACTATACTGAGTACTGGCAGTTGTCTGTTGTCATGTTGTTTGTATAGGGTGCTGTCAACATCACTGTTTGTTCAGAGAAATGTGCACCCTGCAGTGCGTAGCCCCATTTGGCAAAAGCCACATCCCACCCCCAGCATTGTGCACACACACTAACCCCACTCACACTAAAACACATACTTTCCATTTGCAAGATTCAAACCCCTACCTAACTGTGTTATGACACTAGAGACAGACACATTAGCAGAGTGCGCTATTTGCATTAGTGGGAGAAATCCTTTCTAATGCTGTACTTAGAGGGTGCTGACATCATCTGTGTTTAGGAAGAGGGATGTGCACCCTGTAGTGTGTTCTCCCAGTTGACAAAAGACACTTTTCCCTTACAGCATTATGCACACACACAAACCCCACTCACATACATTCCCTTTGCAGAATTCAAACCCCTACCTAACTATGTTATGACACTAGAGAAAGACGCATTAGCAGACCACGCTATACGAATTACTGGGGAGCTTTAATTCAGGTAATATAGTTATAGAGTGCTGACATCATCAGTGTTTCAAAAGGGGAATCTGCATCCTGTAGTGCACTGTCACAGTTGCTAATAGGGGCATTTCCCACACACACATAGATGTGTTTGAGGTTTGCATATGTTGGGATCCAGTACTCCAGTGTGATTAGTATATGGTTTGATTGCAACAATGAGGGATATACTTCAAGTGGTGAGCATTTTGTACTCATGTTTGTGATGATCAGGTCTAGTATATTTTCCTTTCTTGTCGGAATGTTGACTACTTGTTCCATAGCTAAAGAGTTTCTGAACTATGGGAACCCTAGAGCTTGGGTATTGTGGCTTGAGTAATGTTCACAGTCTATGTTTGGGTAGTTGAAGTCACCCAGTATGATGGTGTTTGCAGAGAAATCTATACTCTCCTGTGTCGTCATGCAGGCTGTGTGGGATTCCTGAGTTTGAGAGGGTGATGTAAGAGCTCCTCTGTGTCTCTTTCCATGTGGTCCAGGGAGGTACGTCTCAGGTTGTTCACACCAGCATGGACAATGACTGCCTCATACTTGTACTTGCTGTGGAGTGACCTGAGTGCTTGTGTTATGTGGCACATTCTATCACCCGATAGGTAGCTAAATGTGACCCTCACCTTGCTCAGTCTGGAGAGCGGGACATCAGTGTGTCTGACTATGGCATCACCTACTATAGGTGTGTCACACATTGTGTTTGGCCTTATGGGCTGTGCCTGTTAAGAACACTGACTTTGTGAGGTCTGTGTTGCTTGAGATATGTGTTCATGTGGGATGCAGCGTGTCTGGCCATGTCATTTCTGTCCGTGGTCTGGTAAGTATCACCTTTGGTGACATAGGTATTCATATGTGTTACCTACTGAAAGTGGTACAGCTTGTTTGTTGTACAATGGACTACATGCAGCCCTGCTTACAGTAGCTATGTTTGCATGCATGTTTCCTTGCAGTTACCCTGGAATACTGATCCGACCTGCCATGCAGAGTTACACAGCTTCTGTGGACTCCTAGTGACATCTGCATAGCTTACTATATGTATGTTCATGTCTCACTTGACAGAATGTCACTGTTTCTCCTGTGCACATGTATGTTGCCTGTGACACTTTGCATATGACTTACCTGGCATCTGTCCACGTAAGCAGTCATATATGCCACTGCAGGACTCTAAACCTGATGATGCACACACTCAAAACATTCCTCAGCATGTAGAACATCGCTATCTGTGCAGTAACAGATACCGGATTCAGGGCTACAAACAGCACCCCAGCACTACCAAGTTATACCTCATACCATGCTTTTCAGGCCCAAAACTTGCAGAAAACCACAAAAGGAGGGGGTGAATTGATATTCATCCAAGATACCCACACCTCCAGGTTGGTGGCAAAGCACCAAATATCAGAGACTATCCATATGTAAGTAACAATGGGTAAAACTGCCTTCCAGGTTATAGCCTGCTACAGACCACCCTCACAAACACAAGAACCGCACTTGGCCTTCCTGAAAACAGTTGGAAATATGTAGGTCTGTCCATACACCATTATATTGGGTGAGTTAAACTACACAAACATAGACTGGGAGCATGACTGTAGCTCCAACACCCTAGCCCAAAGATTACTGAAATGTATATACCAAAATGCTATGGAACAACTTGTTACCACTCACACAAGAGGGGAAAACATACTGAACCTGATCATCACCAACATGGGGACTCTATGCTCCAGACCAGAAGTGTATCACTCACTGGTAAGATCAGACCATAAACTAATCTCACTGGATATCCACATCCCAAGGCCACCCCCTGCACAGAAGAATACAGTCAACAACTCATGTAAAGCATGTTCACACACCTCATAAATGATGTGGAAACCTTCAAAGCCTCCAGGCCTGTTGAAAATAAGGACCAGACTGCAGATACCTGTATAAAGGCATTCTATGGACACCTTCAGGAATGCATGGATCATGCAATCCCAAATAAAAGCAAGACCCAATCCTCCAAAGGCAGACGTCCTGTGTGGTGGACACCAGCCATAAACAAACTATACAATAGAAGGATGAAGCTACTAAATGATACAACAAACTCCCAAAATGTGAAGGCATCAGTGATGAGTATTAGAAGAAAACTACAGGCACTCATAAGATTGTCTAAGGCCATTTTTGAGAGAAGATTCCACAAGACACTGAGGATAATCACAAGGCTTTCTTTAGTTATGTTAGGAACCTGGGTGGTAATTCCCAGATATGCTCAGAGGTAGTCCAAGATGTCAAAAGAAACACCAAACACACAGACATTGCCAACATCCTAGTGGACAGGTTCACTGCTAACTCCCCCCCCTCCACACCAAAAGGGCAAATATTTCTCCCAGCAGAGTGCTGCCCCCCCCCCCTGACATCTCAGATGCTCAGGTAAGAGCTGCCCTCTCCAAAGCAATAAACACTGCATCAATGGGACCAGACAGTGTCCCAGGTTGTGCTTACATGAACTCCAAGAAGAGCTACACCCAGACATAACACTACTGTTCAATCCCAGCCTTACTAGATGATATGTGGCCAAAGAGTGGCGTACAGCAACAGTGGTCCCTCTACATTTAGGTGGTGCCTTAACGGATCCAGGACACTATCGTCCCATAAGTCTGAATAGCTTGGTCTGCAAAGCTATGGCAAGGATCATCATGAACCTCATAAATATAGATATTGGGGACCTACAGACACTGCATCATATACAGTTTGGCTTTGTCAATGGCAGATCCTGCCTCTCAAACCTGTTTGATTTCTTTGAAACAGTCACCAAGGCCACTGTCAAGGGGAAGGTGGTCTACACAGCCTACCTGGACCTAGCATAAGCCCTTGATACAATACCCCACTTGTGCATTCTAGGGAAGCTCACCAGTGTACATATTAACCCTTATGTCACTACATATATTGCACAGTGGCTCAAGGGCAGAACACACATGGTTAGAATTGCTGGAGCCATGTCAGCCTCAAAACCAGTTACAAGTGGTGTCCCACAAGGCTCAGCACTGGGATCTGTCTTGTTCAGTATATATTTATCAGAGGTACAGGCCAACATGGAAGGACTGTGGCTGAGCAAGTTGCAGATGACTGCAAACTGGACACCATAATCAACTCTCCAGCCAACACACGCATCCTCCAAAAGGGCCTCTTAGAAACAGACGACTTGTGTCATAGCCATGGCCTCAAGCTGAATGCCAAAAAGTGTATAGTCATCCTTTAGCAAAAACAAAGTGACCACAAAGTACCACATATGTGTTAATCCATTAAGTACAGAAGAAGGAATTATGGACCTTGGGGCACACAAGTTGATACCATTCTCTCATTTGACAACCACATGGCCAAAGTGGTTAGAAAAACAGTTTATATAGGCCACCTCATCATGGAGGGATTCACATGTAGATAAGGGGGGAACATTGTACCTCTTTACTCATCCCTCATCATGCCCATGATTGACTACAATGCCCCTGTCAGCATGCACCTTACCAGACACCTGCAGTAACTGGAAAGACCACAAAAGTACCTCAACAAGAGGATCAAAGGGCTCAAACATATGCCACATACTGACTGGTTAAAGAAACAGCAGCTCTACTCAGTGGCATACTGCCTCTTCATAGGCAATCTGTGCCTGACATATAAAGCCATGTCAAACCCTGACTTAATGGTCATGCTGCACCTCAGAATATCCAAATCCCATCAAGCTACACGCTGGACAGACTTGAACCTCAGAAGTGATATACATAGGACATGCTGGAGGGACACATTCATAACTCAGAGGCTCCCTTCACTCTGGAATAGTATCCCAATACAGGTTAGGCAGAGTCACTCAGTGACTGTCTTCAAGAGGAATATTAATGACTGGATGGGACATTGTAGGTTTACCCTGGGTATCACTTATGTGTCACTGTTAGATAGAGGCACAGTATACTAACCTTGGAAAAGGGCATAGCAAGATAGATTTACAATGCATGGTGAAAGCCACACACATTCTGGCTAGGTTTATAAATGCCCTAGGGCAGATAGCCTAGTATGAACCTATGAACCTATGTATCTTGTTCACCATTGGCCCTAAGTGCTGTTAATCACCAATGCAATCTCAATACTATGGTAGCATGTGCAAAGGTCAGTTGTCAGTCACCTCTATGGTACAGTTGTGGAATATGTGAGTCATGTAGTAATGTCACAGCTGCCACATGTACACAGTCAACCCTATCCCCTACCCATGGATGTACAACACATGTATGAGATGGAAACACATAGCCAAACTGTGGACTAAGCACTCTGAACCCAGTACTGGCATAACCTGTCAGGTGGCATGAAATACTACAGTGACTGCAATACCAGTCTGATGTAGACCTACACTGACAGCAATACAAGCACGGGAACACACCAGGCCATTTGTGGAGCCTAAGAATGGCATCCTGCCTGAGTGGCAGACACCTCTGCAGCTGGCACACAGGCATACGTTAGGCCTGAACACAGCACGCATAACACATAGCACACAAATCCTGTGTGCCAAACAAGCACAATCTGTACAGCTATACAACACTCCCGCTGCAGTTGTGTTAGGTACTTTTATTGTCCAGTACAGTGAGGTCATGCTCACCAGGCTGGACAAGGTGAAGGTCACAGTGATATGCTCATGGGGCACTATGGTCCACCACATAACACAAGCATACAGGTCAGTCAGATGCATGGACACATATGACTCAGTCATTGTCCATGCCACTACAGCTGACGTGATGTCCCTCACTGGAATACATGATAGGGAACATGGAAGGGCTCACTGAGCAAGTGGCACAGGCTGGTAGAACCCTGACCTTGGTTGGCATCATACCCTCACCAGGAATGCTGACATATTACTGAATGCTAATGAATTACTGTAGCTACAACACCCTAGCTGAAAGGTTCTTAGCATGCAGTCACTGCATTGCTATGGAACAACTTCTTACCACTCCCACAACAGGTGAAAACATGCAGCACCTGTTCATCAACAACATGTAGACTATATGCCCCAGACCAGGTGTGTATCCCTCACTACTAGGTTGATAGCATCTACATCTCACACTGTATATACACATCCCACATGCAGCACCTGCACAGAAGACCACAGTCATAATGTTACCCAGTGCAAATGCCATGTATTCACATGTGGCAGGCATCACACATGGTAACTATTGAAGGTCACAGGTACATATGTGTATTTGGCACACACATACATCATGTGTGCATTGCCATAACTGGTTTAATCGATGTCATGCATTATTGTGAGAAACAAACCACACACATGGGCATTCTGTGTGAGCAAAACACACGTGACATGTCTGGAATCAAAAGCCATATATAATTGTGCTATTGTTTAGAAAGGGGTATGTGCATCCTGTAGTGTGTTTTCCCAGTTTACAAAAGGGATGTTCCTTTCATACAAACTTACACACCCACTAATCCCCCTTCACACACGCTTGCGGGATTCAAACCCCTACCTAACTATGTTATGACACTAGAGACAGATGCATTAGCAGAGCACGCTATTCGCATTACTGGCAGATTTCCTTTCTCCTGATATACTTATAGGGTGCTGACATCATCGGTGTTTAGAAAGGGGAATGGGCATCCTGTGGTGTGTTTTCACAATTGCCAAAAGGGATGTTCCTTTCATACAAACTTACACACACACTAACCCCCCTTCATACACACTTGCCACTTGCCGGATTCAAACCCCTACCTAACTATGTTATGACACTAGAAATGGACGCATTAGTAGAGCGCTATTCGCACTACTGGGAGATTTCTTTTCTCCTGATATACTTATAGGGTGCTGACATCATCGGTGTTTAGAAAGGGGAATGGGCATCCTGTGGTGTGTTTTCACAGTTGCCAAAAGGGATGTTTCTTTCATATACACACACTAACCCCCCTTCACAAACACTTGCTGGATTCAAACTCCTACCTAACTATGTTATAGCACTAAAGATGGACGCATTAGCAGAGCACGCTATTCGCATTACTGGGAGATTTCTTTTCTCCTGATATACTTATAGGGTGCTGACATCATCAGTGTCTAGAAAGGGGAATGGGCATCCTGTGGTGTGTTTTCACAGTTGCCAAAAGGGATGTTCCTTTCATACACACTAACCCCCCTTCACACACAATTGCCACTTGCTGGATTCAAACCCCTACCTATGTTATGACACTGGAGACAAACGCATTAGCAGAGCGTGCTCTTCGGATTACTGGGAGATTTCTTTTCTCCTGATATACTTATAGGGTGCTCACATCATCAGTGTTTAGAAAGGGGAATGAGCATCCTGTGGTGTGTTTTCCCAGTTGCTAAAAGGAACATTTCCCTCACACAGACTTGCACACAGACCAACCACAATCACCCACACACACACACTCTGGATAAGCTGTCATTCCCTAGGGCAAACAGCCTAGTGTTGGCCTCTACACCCATATGTTTAACTGTCAGATGCATATTATTTGGTGCTGATAGCAGTGTTTGCAGGTCTTTATTGCCATAACATTTCCTGTTTGTATGAACAACTTGTGTATCTGTGGAAGATGTTTGCATATGGGGGAAATCCACTATATCATGTATGTCTCTGTAGTCATTTAAGTGTGAGCACTGTTCAGATTGCTATAATGTTGTTGGTTACTGGAATAACACGTACATATACCAGATATATGTGGCAAAATGCTAAACTGATATTTGGACTAAGTGTGTGAGCATGCCCAGTTCAGCCTTCCCATGGCATGTTGTGTAAAAGATGTCTCATTTATCAAAGTGTGTGAGCATGCCCAGTGTGAGCTTTTCATATGTTGAACTCTGCAGGCAATCACATTTGTGGATGAGTGTGAACTTCAACAAATATCACCTGTTTATGGTTGTGTGTTCTGTGTCATGTTGTGTAGTTACTGTCCAGATGCTTTTTGTGTGAACACAACAGGGATTATACTGTGCCTGCAGGGTTTGCATGGGATACTTTGCATACAATTGTCAACTTCCGTTCATACTGACCTAACACGGTAGTAATGTATAGTGTAGTGGTTCAGTACTTTCACTGTGGTGGACAGTATCCTGGGCTTTAGTCCTATCACTGCTTTACATTTCCATAGTGAGCACAACAGCCTGGTTAGGGTCCAGTTGTGCACATCTGACCATGTTGCATTATGTTCAGATATTAACTACTTACAACAGCCTCATCCAACATCAGTAGTGTATTCCACAACATAGGTGTACATTGGCAAACACTACCGATGTGCCCTAGACCATTTCTAATGCTAGTCAGAGAGTGTGTTTGTCCTTCAACACATTGTAAGTGTAGTTTGCCATGACATATGTCATGTTTAGTATACTGTGCCTCTGTCTACCTGTGACATAACAGTGATACCCAGGGTAGACCTACCATCTCCCATCCACTCATTAAGATTCCTGTTGAGGAGAATCAACAAGTGACTCTATGGATAACCTGTACTGGTAGTTTACTCATGCGTGGGGGTGGCTTCTGTGTTATGGATAATGCAGTACAGCTTGTTCTATGTATGTCAGTGCTGGGGTCCAGGTCCCTGATGTGCATAGCTCACTGCCATTCAGATTGTACAAGGTGCAGCATGTTCCTTGATTCCAGCTTGGACATGGCTTTCTACATCAGGCACAGCTTGCGTCTGGGTGGCCAGCATGGCAGTGTGTGGAGTTGCACTCTTGTTTAATCAGGCAACACATTACATCTGTTCAAGCTCTGTGATACTCCTGGTGGGGTACTGTTGTGGACTTTACAGTTGATGGAGGTGTCTGCTGAAGTACACCCCACAGGGGCTGTTGTAGTCAATTGTAATGCTGATGAAGGATAACTGCAGAACCACAATGACCTCCCCTTATCTAGATGTCATAACCTTCATGATTAGGTTGGTATATGGATTGTTTCTGTTAACACTACAGCCACATGTTTGTCCAATGCAGGATATCTATCACCTTGTGTACCCAGGTCTGTCATTACATGTTAAGTATGTAATGGGTTAACACCTATGTGGTAATTGGTGGTCACTTACAGTATATCCACAGAGGTTGACTATGCAGTTTTCTCCATTTAACTTGCTGACATGGCTATGGCACCAGTTGTCTGTTTCTATGTGGCCCTTTTGTGGGATGCTTGTGTCAGCTGGAGTGTCAGATATGTTGGGCAGTTTGTAGTCCTCTGCAAATATGTTCAGGCACAGTCCTTACATGTTGGCCTGTACCTATGGGGCATATATACCAGACGGGGAAGGTCCCAGGACTAAGCTTTGTGGGATACCTGTTATATGTGGTTTGTAGTCTGACATGGCTGCAGCATGTCTGACCATATCAGTTCTGTCGTTGGTCTGGTTTGCAACCCCTCTAGTGACATAGGGGTGTATATATAAGCTGGTGAGCATATCTATATTGAACACGTAGGGTATTGTATGGAAGGCTTTGCAAGGTCCAGCTACGCTATGTGGACCACATTGCCCTCATCAGTGACCTCAATTACTGTATCAACTGAGTCACACATGTTTAGGGGCAGGGTCTGCACTTAATAAACCCACACTGGGTAGGGTCGGGTGTCAATAGATCCCCAATATCTTTATGTCTGCGGTACATGCTGATCCTTTCCATAGCTATGCAGACCAAACTTCTCAGGATTCTGTGGTGGTTGTTTTTAGTATCCATTCAGGCGACACCTTTCTTGATAACGACGACTATTGTTGTACACTGCTCTTTGGGTACATATCCTGTGGTAAGGCTGACATAATGTCAGGGAGGCAGCAGTCTGCTGGGAAAGATATTTTGCATTATGGGGGGGTTTGCACTGCACCTGTCAGGATGTATGTTGCCAATACGTGTGTGTGTTTGGTATGTTGTTTGTAATATTTGTGTTATCCAGAGCATATCTGGGAATTCACAACACGCTTCCTACCATCAGTTGCAGCAGCCTTGGGATTATCCTTAGTGTCCTGTACAATTTGTATCATAATAGGTTCATAGGTTCATACTAGGCTATCCACCCTAAGGCATTTGTAAGCCTAGCCACAGTGTGTGTGGCTTTTGCCACCCCTTGCTATGTGAATATTATGGCCATTTATGATTTACTTAGCTGTGCCTCTGTCTGGACATGACACAGTAAAGACCCCCAGTGTACATCTACAATCTACAATCATCCATCGATTTTGCCAACGTCCTGTTGAAGAGTGTCAGTGAGGGGCTCTGCCTAACATGTAGTCGTATTCTGTTCCAGGGTGTGGAGAGCCTCAGAGTTAGGTATCTGTCCCTCCAGCACATCCTATTTGATTATGTGTTGAGGTTGACATCTCTGTCTCACACAGCTCTGATGGCTTTGAGTTTTCTGGGTTGGAGCATGTCCATTACTTCTGTGTTGGACATGGACTTGTACAACAGACATACAATGCCTCTGTGTAGGCAGTATGTGACTGCATTCAGCTGTGGTGTCTACAGCCAGGCAGCATATGACATATATTTGAGACCCTTTCTAACTCTTGGTGAGGTACCTTTGAGGTCTTTCTAACTGCTGCAGGTGCCAGGTAATGTACATCCCAAATGAGGCATTGTACTACATTATGGGTCTGATAAGGGAACAGTATAGGGGCACAATGACCTTTGTTGATGTAGATGTGAATCCTTTCATGATACAGTGTCCGATATAGACAGTCTTCCTAGCCAAATTGGCAATGTGACTGTCACATAACAGGTTACTGTCCACTTGTGTCACTAGGTCCCTGATTACTCCTTCCATACATAATGGTTTACTACCTATGTGGTAATTTGTGTACCTTGTTTTGTATTTGGTGGTACATTCATACTGTCCACTCTCTTCAGGTCAGCGGGGTGGGGTTCCTGTGTGTGAGAGTGTGGTCTGTAGCATGCTACAGACTGTACAGCAGCCTTGCCTACAGTTAGTTGCACATGGGTGGACTGCAATGACGTAAGCATTGTCAGTTAACTGGACATATAGGTGTCTGTGCTGAATATGGATACTCACCCTCCTTTTATGTTTTGTTCCAGGTTTTGTGGCCATAACGCATGATATGTGGTATTACCTGGTAGTGCTGGTGTGCTGTCATGAGGCTTGCAGCAGGTTTCTATCACTGGACAGACATCGATGTTCTCCATACTGGGGAGGGCCTCAGGAGCATGCATATTGAGGTTTACACGTCTGGCATTGATCAGCATTACCCTTCTGTTTCTTTCCAGTTTTGTTTTCTATGGTGGTAGGTTAGTCTTTACGGCCTTGCCTACAAAAGGATCTCTGTAGGTTGCAAAAGCCTTAGGCAATATCCAGACGCCCATGGGTAACAGGTGCAAGCCATCCCTTGAACAGCAGCATGTCTCACTATGGAGTCACCTATTACAACTGTATCAGGCATGTTGTTTCTCCTTCTGTCCTGTGACTGTTTGGCACACCAGCTTTGTGTACTATGTGTTACATGTGCTATGTTTGGAGGTTATTTTATTGGGTGTCTGCTTTGGAGGCTTGTGTTGGTGTTGTGTGTTTGTAATTAGGGCCTCTGGGAATGTTTTTGTGTTTATGTGTTTGGTTTACAGTCATTGTAGGTCTATGTGGGACTGGGTTTGTGGTGTATGTGGTTACCTTGTCTTCCTGACTAGTTTTGACAGTACTGATTTGGGGGTGCTCAGGCTCTGGTTTGGCTACCTGGTTGCGTCTATCACATATATTTGTATTTATTGGGGTGAGTTGTTGTTGTGTGTGTACTTGGGACAGGTGTCACATTGCCTCTGGATTCACAGATTCTACTTGTTTTGCCTGGCCTTAGTGGATTGTATGTGTGGACACATTGTATTGCCATACTAGTGATCACTGATTACTTCACTTTTTATGTTTGATCTATCATGTGGTACCTTCCTCATTCTCTTCAATGGTTTAGTAATTGCTGGAGTCCAGCATGCCAGATGCCTGGGTGTATGGCATTGTGTCTTGTTGTTATTTGTGATTGCAGACTCCAAGCACTCTTGGCTGTGTTCATGGTATGCCTGTATAACATGTTCTGCAGTGTTTCCCATATTCTGGACTTGCACAGGGCCTTTCATGGATTCCACATTGGTTTGTAGGGGTGCAAGCTATGCTTTTTACATGTGTTTCACTGTGGTATTCTGGCCAGGGACTGGGGTCAGGATGTGTAACTACAGTGTGATTACTCTATGGTCTGGTCTTACCAGTGAGGTATACACTTCTCATCTTGACATCCAGTACACATATTTCTGATTATCACATCCAGTATGCTTACCCCTCTTGTGGAAGTGTTACATTTTGCATGTCCATTTTGTTTGATGGATTCTGGGAAATTGTCTACAAATGTGTCGGTGCTAGTATAATACAAAGAGTATAGTGACAAATGTCTCAAAAGCTGACTTCACACTTCTTCAGACTGAGATGGTATGCTTTAAGCCCACTGGGCCAGTGGAAACCACAACACACAATGGTGACTCCTTCACAGACGCTTTCTACGGACATCTCCAAGAAAGCATGGACCATGCAATCACATATAAAACCAAGACCCTCTCCACCAATGGAAAGTGGCCTGTCTGGTGGACCCCAGCCATAAACAAACTGTATAACAAATGAAGGATACTAATGCAAGACAGAAGCTAAATCTCCTAAAGGGAAGGCAGCTGTGAGCAGCACTAGTAAAAAGCTACATTCTCTCATAAAGACATCCAAGGTCAACTTTGAGACAAAAATCACCAAAGACAATAAAGATAACCACAATGCCTTCTTCAGTTATGTCAGAAACCTGGGTGGGAACCCTCAGATATGCTCAGAGTTGGTACACAACAACATAAATTTCAGTGACCTGACAGATATTGGCAACATTCTGGCAGACAGGTTCAGTGCAATTTTCTCCCTCACCCCCAAAAGAAGATAGTTATCCCAGCTGAATGTAACCTCACTGTCATCTCAGATGTCCATGTGAGAGCTGCACTCAGCAAAGTCAAAAACACAGCATCAATGGGACCTGATGGTATCCCCAGTTGCGTGCTACGTGAACTCCAGAAGGAGCTAAACCCGTATATACAAATGCTATTTAACCTTAGCCTTGCTACAGGATATGTACCTGAACACTGGCGTACAGCAACAGTGGTCCCACTCCACAAAGGAGATGCCTCCACAGACCCTGGAACTACCACCACACAAGCTTAACCAGCCTTGTCTGCAAAGCTAAGGAAAGAGTCATTATGGAGCTCTTAAACAGAGACATTGGTGACCTACAGACCCTTGATCCCACCCAGTTCAGCTTTGTACAGGGCAGATCCTGCCTTTTGCACCTAGTTGACTATTTTGAAACTGTCAGTAGGGCCATTGATGAGGGCTAAGCGGTCCACACAGCCTACCTGCACTTGGCTAAGGCCTTTGACACAATACCCCACTCAGGCATCATAGACAAGCTCAACAGCTGAAAAATAAAACCATATGTCACAGGATAGGTTGCAAAATGGCTAAGAAACAGAACCCATAAAGTCGACATTGCAGGTGCCTTGTCAGATTGAAAGCCAGTCACAAGTGGTGTCCCACAAGGATCTGTCCTGGGACCCCTCTTATTTGGCATTTACTTTTCAGATGTGAAAGCAAACATAGGAGGTTTGTGGCTGACAAAGTTTGCAGATGACTGCAACCTAGACACCATAGTGAATACATCAGCCGGCACACACATCCTACAGAATGCCCTCACAAAAACAGATAGCTGGTGCTGGAATCATGGCCTGAAACTGAATGCAACTGATGTGTAATCATCCCCTTTGGGAGGAACAAAGTACCCACAAATTAACACATAGACAGCAACCCACTGAGCACAGAAAACAAATCAGACACCTGGGGACCCATGTAGATAGTGACCTCTCGTTTGACACCCATGTTGCCAAAGTGGTTAGAAAGACTTTCTATCTTGCCCACCTTATCATGAAGGGTTTTCCATCCAGATCAAAGGAGGTCATTGTACCCCTATACTTCTCCCTTATCAGGCCCATGATTGAATACAAAGCCCCATTTGGTATGTACCTCACTCAGCACTTGCAACAGCTGGAGAGACCCCAAATGTACCTTACCAAGAGGATCAAGGGTCTACAACACATGTCATATGCTTCCAGACTAAAGAAAATCCAGCTTTATTCAGTAGCATACCACCTACTTACAGGTGACCTACGCCTGACATACAAGACCATGTCGAATCAGGATTTGGTGGACATGCTCCACTGCAAGCAATCCAAATCCACCAGAACCATGAGAGCTAAAGATTTGAACCTCAGCACATACATGTATAGGACATGCTGGAGGGACAGTCATAACTCAGAGGCTTCTCACACTCTAGCACAGAATCCCAGTTCATGTTAGACAGAGTCCCTCACTGACTCTCTTCAAGAGAAATCTGGACAAGTGGATGTGAGATCGTAGGTTTACCCCCAGGGGTCCTCCCTGTGTCACTACTAGACAGAGGGACAGTCAACTTATTCAATTAAGTAAGGGGGTCATAATGTGTCACTACTAAGTCAGAGGCACAATATTCGAATCTATTCTGTACACTTATTACCACTATAAGGGTGCAATAGCCACATCACTATGGCTAGGCTTATAAATGCACTAGGGCAGATAGCCTAGTAGTAAACTATGAAACTGTGAAACTATGGTGTATGTGTAGGTATTTTCAGTCAAGCAATATAATGTGGTTTGGGGGGCTTGATATATTCATGTATTCCAACATAGGCCTGGTGCAGTTCCTGCTATTAGGACAGTGGTCTGCAGCAAGCTATATAGTAGTAGGCAGTTTTAGCCATTGGTATTTGACCATGGCTAATCCATGCTGCTTCTTGTTGTGGTACCAACATGGGGGGTGGTTATCCATGACATTTATTGCTAGTCACCCTCGTTTTGTAGCTTGTTCCATGTTTTGCAGCTGTACATCACTGTATGAGGTGTGACCTGGTAGTGTTAGGGTGCTGATGTGGGCTTTGACCCAGTTTTCTATTACAGCACTGATATCTACATTCTCTATACTGTGTGTGTTTACACTGCATCTTGCTGTTTATACTTCTGGCATTGGGTAGCATTACATCTAGGTTCCTATCCCTTGTGGTACCTATGAAGGTGGGTTTGTGTTTTTGTGGTTCATGATTGGTGAGGGTGGATGTTAGTCAGGGTCCTCAGGTGTGCATATGGTACATGGTGTTACATTACTTAACACATGGCATTCATGCCTCAAGTGGTGCTGCAGGGCTGCCTCTGTCAGATGCACATACTACACTCCCTGTACATGTTTGGAAGCAGGTTGTGTCATGTTAGGCGTCCCTGTTACTATATGAGTGAGTTGGAGGGGGTATCAGTCCCAGTGTTCCTACTGAGCCAGTGTATGTGCTATGCGTTGCCTCTTTGCCAAGGCCAGGGCATACTGGGCACGCCTCCTTCTGCCTACTGGGGAAAGGTTAGGTTGTTCCTCCTCCGAGTCACCCTCTGCCTGTGGTGGCCTTGGCAATGGTGGGGGTATGTTTGGCCCAGCCCTATGCTGGTCCTGCTGCAGCTGTTTCTGCAGGATCATATTATGTAGCATAGCACATATCATGATCATTTGGGTACATGTAGTTGGTGTGTACTGCAAGGCTCCACCAGATGTGTCCAGACACCGGAACCGTGACGTGAGCAGCCCAAACACACGCTCTATGACATTACGTGTTTGTGCGTGTGCCTCATTATGGCGTTCCTGTTCAGGTGTGTGTGCATTTCTGATGGGTGTCATCAGCTACGGCTCAAGTGCATAACCTGCATCCCCCACTAGGTGTCTGTGTGGGAAGTCCCCACTGGCAAATGATTGGTACAGCTGCGTCAGATGCCAGATGTGGGAATCATGGTAGCTCCCAGGGCAGCCAGCACACACGTTCATTATGCCCTGGGCATCACACATGACCTGGCAGTTGATGGAGGGGAATACCTTGCGGTTAATATAGGCTCTACCCCGCTCACCAGCTGGTGCTTTGATGCGTATGTGCGTGCAGTCTATTGCACCCAGTACCTCAGGGTATCCCGCTATTTGCTGGAAGAGACGCATATTGCTGGCCACAACCTCACGGGCATTAGGGAAATATACATGATCACCGACATGTGCTGACATGGCATCCAGGAACTGGTGCAGTACCCTGGAGGCTGATGCCTGTGATATCCCCATCATATCACCAGTTGGTCTCTGGAAGGTACCTGTTGCTAGTATTCTTAGGCCAACATATACCTTGGTTTCCACTGGGATGGGTTCCCCTCTGTTGGTTCTGTGTGTGAGACGTGGCCTGCACAGATCAACAATTTGCTTCAGAAGGTCTCTGTCCACTCTGTAGCGCTCTTCTATCTCCAGCTCATGTAACCCATGGTAGGTGACCCTGGGCCTATATACTTTTCTCCTTCTCCTCACTCTGGGTTGTCTGTCAGCATCTGCATTGTCACCACCCTCAGCAATTCGCCTATGCCTGATTATAACAGCTATGGCAGCCCCTAGCATTTCTGCTCTGAGTTCAGCTTTTTCAGTTTTCAATTCTGATAGCTTACTCCTTTCTTGCAGTATCTCTTGAGAGAAACACCCTGCACTGCTGTTTGCAGTGTTTTAAGTGCTGGGTTGGGCTTCTAGTCTGTCTATGTAATTGCCTGCTTCTAATTGTTATCACCAATTAACTCCAGCAGTATCCTCTGGCAGCTTCCTTGTAATCTGGTTGTTTCCTTTTTCCTCTCTGTTTCCTCAAGGGGAGCACTGTGCACACCAGCATAAGCACGCTCACAGTGACTTAAACGCGCGCACACATCCTTACACGGTTTGAACTGGGCTGATTCATGGTAAAACGCGTGCACATTGCCTTACACACGTGCATGCCCACGCAAACCGTTGTAAATGGTTTGCAACACACTCCCACATGTTGAACCTGCCTTGCACACACGCGCATGCACGTATATCAAGAAAGTTTGAGTGTAGGGATAGTGTGCACCCTCTATTTCTGTTGGGACACACCTCTCTCCCTGATGTCTGTCTGTCATCTGTCACATTACACTGCCCTCCAATGTGATACATTTATTTCTATCATGCCCCCCCCCATGATGTCACCTACCTCTTACTCTATTCTTCCCCCTTCTGTAACTCTTACACTACTCGGAAAGTGCTCATTACCTATGTGGCAGTGTGATTCAGTATTGAAACCCTCATTTACATAGGATTGCCTAGTAATGTTTAGTTACATCTCTCACACTGAGCTTCCCCCCCTTGGCAACCACTACACGGTGGCCATATTGTTTTTGGTCTGCTAGTCCCTGCATTGTCATTCCATGTAATACATAAAACCCACAATTGTGAGCTTATAAGCGGTTTTACTTTTGAGCAGCGCACCCGTTTATGCTGTGCGCTGCAGTTAAACATAAAAATCCCCCGAAAAAAAAAAAGTTATTTTAAATAATTTTGCATCACTTTTTAATGCCAGTGGCCACATATTTGGCCATTGGCATGCTAGATGACACATATGCACTCTTTATTTGGAGCTGACATAGCTCCGTTGTCAATTTTGCAGAAATGTACTCAGTTGTCAGCTGAGTACATTTTTGCAGCTAAAACGTCCATTACACGGACTGGTTTGGGCTTCCTGGATCGCTCAAATACCTCATTTGCATATATTTGAGCTGCAAATGAGGTATTGAGCATTTCCACTCCCAGTCCGTGTAAGAGACGTTTTAGCTGTCTCTTACACGGAGGTTTGGGCTGTTCCTGGATCGGGAGACTTACACGGAGGCTTACACTACTCTTAAACTCTGTGTAAGCCTTTGTGAATCTGGCCCATTGTTATTCAAGACTAAATCAAGAAGAGTGCAAATAACCAACTGCGTATTACTGTCAATAGCACCTAAAACAAGTAGGCTCTCTATTATAGCCTCTATCCCATAATCATTGGGGATAATAGTGAATAAACTCTTAACATCAAGAGAAACTAAAATGACAGATGAAGACAGATTTTTATTGTTCACTAAACTATCTAAGTCATTCAATAACTGATATGTGTCTTTCAAAATTGTAGGAACACTCCTAGCTAAAGGCCCTAGAACTGATTCCAAATAATGTGAAATATGTTCGGTAACCCATCCAGCCCCTGACACTATTGGTCATAGAGGTGGAGGAATAGTACCCTTGTGTATTTTAGGACATATGTACAGCCATGTGTGCCCACAGCTCCTACATATACCCCATGTCAACAATTGCAAGCCACGCATGCTGTGTGCTGTCGGGACATTAACCTTATTACCACAATAGCCAGAACGTGCTGGGGTGAAATGTTTACAAGCCACAGACCTCGTACATGCTTGAATGAGTGTAATGCCTACTCAAGCAGAGCACATTGCTGGCACTCTTCCAGTAATCATGAGGTGTGTGTGGAATATATGAACCGCTCACTGTTGACCATTACAGTGCCCTGGCTTCACCATGGAACTGTCAAGTAACAGTTTGTGGGATAATTGCATGGAATATTGGTGTGTGTGTGTGTGTGTGTGTGTGTGTGTGTGTGTGTGTGTGTGTGTGTGTGTGTGTGTGTGTGTGTGTGTGTGTGTGTGTGTGTCTTGCTGATATGTGCTGTTGGCATGAATGTACACTTGGCTACTCAGTGAAGGAGGTTGTGTGTCCTACAAGTACATGAATACAACATACATTATGGTATAATGCTTGTCTAGGTTTCACATGGTGTGGGGAAGGTGTGGAATGTATCCTCTTGACCTGCTAGTCCACTTATTGATGGAGACTGCATATGTGTACATGTATTGATGTGTGTTTAGATTCCATGTGAGTGCAGTGTCTGATGTTTGAAGGTGACTGTTGTCTTAGTACATCATGCTGTTGCAATGCAGCCTCAACATTGCCAACAGTATATAGTGATATGCTCAAAGTACAGTAAGCTGTACTTTAGGTATGGACAGA
Source organism: Protopterus annectens (assembly GCF_019279795.1). Classification (NCBI taxonomy): domain Eukaryota; kingdom Metazoa; phylum Chordata; order Ceratodontiformes; family Protopteridae; genus Protopterus; species Protopterus annectens. Next base: position 230,143,015 of record NC_056726.1, on the reverse strand, counting down.
TGTTTGGACATGACTACTAAGTGGTGGGGTTACTTTACAGATGAATGATTACTTAGGACAGCTCACAGGTGCGTTACAACCATTCCTATAATAACCTGTGTAACTGCTATGCTATGGTTCTGTTAATTGAAGTGGAAGACACGCAACGTAGAATGTAGTAAGGTTGACAGTGAAGGAAAACCTCTTTACACCTGTAATAGTAACACCTCCCCTGTGCATATATTGTGCATATATCAGCACAGGTGGCAAAGGAAAGAGTAGGTACGCTTTGTAGCGCATGTAATAGTGCTGTAACTCTGTAATACCTATCATGAGATAGGCAGGTGTTTGATTCACAGTACTGGTACATGTGGGTGTGTGTGTGTGTGTGTCCATATATGTCACCTATGGTGGAGAATACATCCCAAAAGTTTTTCACTTTCCTGAACACTGTGGTAGACATCAGTAGAGCGTGAAGTGTAGAAAGAAAGGCATAGGCAGGTGTTCTCACACATGTCAAGTGTCTGTATGTGTGTGACATAGGTGTATATCTTTGTGAATGTCACAGTGTGTGTGTGTGTGTGTGTGTGTGTGTGTGTGTGTGTGTGTGTGTGTGTGTGTGTGTATTTATGTATGTATGGCTGTCCGGTCCCTGGTGTGAGGCTGTATTTTACCATAGTGAAATGTTAAGCCCCCCTCCCCCCATCCACTCAATGCAATCTAGTATCCCTGTTGATGTCATCAATCTTAGAAGGGCATTCTAACTGCCTGTAAACATGTACACCCTGGGATGAGGCTTGTTGTTACATAGCCAACTGTTGAACCCCCCCCCACCCCACATTCACTCACTGAAAGCTAGTATCCCTGTTGATGTCCTCGATCTTAGGCCATTCCGACTACCTGTACATGTGTAATCTCTGTGTCGAGTCTTGTAATTGCGTAGTACTATAATGATGATTTGCACATAGGCAGGGGTTCTCATCCCAAGACTGGCAAGTGTGTGTGTGTGTGTGTGTGTGTGTGTGTGTGTGTGTGTGTGTGTGTGTGTGTGTGTGTGTGTGTGTGTGTGTGTGCGTGTGTGTGTGTGTGTGTGTTACTGTCTGTGAATCCCTGAGTTTGTGGGTGTGTTACTGTGTCTGTGAATCCCTGAGTGCATGGGTGTGTTACTGTGTCTGTGAATCCCTGACTGTGTGGGTGTGTCTGTGTTTGCATCATGTCATGAGAGTGGGTATTACTGCTTCCCAATGAGAAGCCACTTTTTCCACTGGCCTTTACCCTTGTCATCTGCTATACCACTCTTTCACCTCCTCCCCGCTCCAGGTAACTATACCTGTGATGTCACCCACTATGGATGTGATGGCTCTGAACACAGTAGCTTACTACACAGCTATCATGCTCTTGGATCATTAGATCAGTAAACATAATTGAAACTTGGGAGATTAAAACTGCGATGTGGAAGCTACAAAGTGCATGCAGGTATTGTCATACAAACCTGTGAGTAGTCAACATTTACATATGGGACACTAACCGCAAACACTGACATCCCCTGGCACATGCAATTACACCTGAAAGATGAAGGCAGAACATCAAGATTGACATGCAGTTATTGTTACACATGATGCATACTGTCAAACATACCAAATGCATTCTGAAACTGTACTACATGGTATGTCCATTGCCTGTCATATAATACTCAACAATATTAATCTACAATTATCTTTCTAGTATGTTCACCCTGTGCATCAGACCATATGAGCATGTCCCTGCACCGATGATGTGGATGACAGGGATGCGGCACAGGCATCATCATATGCACAGGATGATAATGTTTGCCAGAAACCTAGGCTGCACTATTGGATGACATCATGTGTGTGGGTTTGGGCCTTTGATATCATTGGGCGTGTGTGGATGTTATATGTGTGTGTGTTGAGGTGCCCTACATTTGTTTCTGGTGTGTGTGTATGTATGTATGCACACAGGTCCGGGATGTGGCTGACCTACACTGGAGTATTATTGACAGCTGCAGATTGTACAGGGCAGGTTGCACAGTTCACAGTGTCTGGCCACAGCCACGTGACCTGCACATGTCAGGGGTTGCATGGGCACTACCAGGCAGAGGTCCAGATTGGTACTGTCTGATGACACATATCCACTGGAATCGTGGCCCTGTTGGGACCATCCAGGACCACGTGCACATGGCCTGCTGTGTCCTGGTGTGGACAGCACAGCACCAGCTGCACTGCTGCTGCTATCACCACTATGGGAGAGGGCATGTGAAGTAGCATGTTCACGTAGACCTTCAACAGATGATGCAGCTGGCCTATGTCCACGTGCCCGATGCCTTACTCCCACCAGATGTTTCAGCACAGATATTCCACGCTTGAGGATTGACATGATATAGTCAAGGTCTCCCCCCATGTCACCCAATCGTCTATCCAAGACATCTGCAAGATGATGGTAAGCATTTGCAATTGCCTGGATGTTGTCAGTTAAAGAATAGACAGCAGCCCTCTGAAGCCTCAGACTTTCTCTGTTCTGCCATTCAGCACATGCCTGTGCCACCATTACAGCCTGAAACATGCGTCTGGTAACACCAGCTGATGTGCTTTGTCTTGCAGGGGCCAGTGGTCCTCCTTTAAACAGCACTGGGCCCATGCCTTTGTGGAGACATCACCAGTCAGTAGGCTGGAATCATGGTGTGCAGGCACACCTTCCATAGTCTCCACACTTCCCTTTTCCATGCTACCATCCACCAACTGTCCTTCCTCTATGTCCACTGGTGATGGGGTATGTGTAGCAGGAGAACTGTGTGCAGGGATGAGGGGGATACAGGTGGAATGGCAACCAATGGCACAGATTCAGCCCCTGACAACCCTGACTGTGCCTCAATCATACTGTCATCATCACTGCTAGAATCTGTGGGGGCACTAACATTAGGTGGACAGCAGGAGGGCAACGCACCTATATCAACACCTACGGGGGCAGACAAGAACTGTACATTACAAGTTATACAGCACAGCACACACACACAGACACACACAGACAGACACACACACACACACACAGAAACATACAGACAGACACACACACAAACAGACACATGGCACCCAATGGCATGCAACATGCATGTGATATGGCAGATGACATTCAGCTTAGACAATTATAGTGGTAGTTATCATACATCCCTGAGTTGCACACAACAGCGTGCATGTGTTATAGCAGAAGGCATGCACCTTACACATATATAGTAGTAGTTAGCATACATCGCTATGTTGCACCATTTGTGTTAGTAGCTTATGCCCCATACCTGCAACACAATGCATGCACTATGCACCATTGCACCGCACTGTCATGTTTTGTGCAACCTACCCCACATGCTAACAGACTTTTGCTGACCTTTGTACATCTGCCACTGATGCTTTGTGTTGGTCACTGCCCCTATGCGTGTGGAAGACATGTGCAGAAGGGTATGTGGAGTGAATACTATGTTTGCCTGAGCCCTAGCTTGCATATCTCCCCCAAAGCAGTGCATGTCTGTTCAACATTATTCTGCCTACCCCTGAGCTGAGTCTACAGACAATATGCATGTGGCTGTACACACATGTTTGATATTGCTGTCCCTACTTTGCAATGGTGCCACAGACCAGCACAGGTCAACAGTACACCAGCCTGATGTGTGGCATATGATCTTGCCAATCACATGTAGTATGACATGTCTTCTGCTGACATGTTGAATGGCATGCATACATTTGTAATAAAACAGTGTCCTTTCAAATATACAGTAAGGTAATGGTGTCCCAATGCAGGGACATGTTATACTAACATGGACCTTCAGCTGATGCAATGTTGTCAGTCCACCCTACAAATATAATGTGCATAGCCATTTTAGGGCATCATGTGGCTTCACTATTGCTATACAGTGTGAGTTACAGACACAGTTCATAGCCATGACTGTGTTCAGATACAAAGCATATCTAATGTGGAATGTGACCCATGTCACTGAGATGTATACACACTAAACCTTAATGTGGAATGTGTGACACAGGTCACTGTAGGGTATATAGATGACACCCCCTACACATCTGCAACCATATTACTGATGCCTGGCAACTATGTCCCAACATGGCTAACTTAGCAGTACTCAATGTCCTACATGTCATCTGTGTACCTCACACACGAGGAGCAAGCATGACAGTGATATCTGACACCTGAAAGGTGAATGTACTGTATCTGTGGCCTGCTGTGGTTGTATGTGTATGTTGTGCAACACATGTCCTACTCCTATGATAAAGATACTTTCAAAGTCCTTAGTCACTCCAACTCCCCTATTGAAGTGGTTCCCTCTGCAAAACTTATCGGTGTTACAGTAGACAAATTCCTTAAGTTTGACATACATATTCAACAAAATATTAAGAAAACCCACCAAAAACTTGGTATGCTATATAGGAACAATCATATTTTCTCTCACTCCACCAGGCACCCTTTGGCCACTACCAACCTTTTGCCCTCATTATTATATGGAGCCCCTCTCCTAACCAACCTGTCATGCTCTATCACCTCCAAACTAGAAAGCTGCTACAACAAAATCTCTAAATTTTCCTCCAACAGTAAAAATTCCGCCCACCATTGCCTTTTCCTTCAATCTCTAAACTGGCTAGAACTATCAAACTACCTAAACTATCTGCAGCTCACCACGGCACACAAACGTATATTTCATCCAGCTAACTGTCCTGCTCTAGCTAACATCCTTCCATCCTACATCCCCAATAGAAATCTCAGATCTGAACATCAAAACCTGATTGCTATCAACAAACCTAAAAGTCCAGCTGGTCAACATCTCCTCTCTTTCACTATTGACAAGGCTTGGAACTCTCTCCCTTCTACTCTAAGAATAATAGCAAACTCTGAAAATTTCAAAACTCAGCTTTTCAAACATCTGTCCACTAAATGGAAATGCACCTGTCTTCACCCCACCTAAAAACTATACAAGAACACACAGATATCCTACCTAGAGTGTATAAAAGTGAGGCAGTGCATATAGTCGACTCCACCTAAAACCTATCCAGGAACACACCAATATCCTACCTAGAGTGTACCCTAGCACTCAAAATGTCATACAGCTATTTATCCTTGAACCCCTTTGTGCAAATATTGTAAATAGATTCACAGTTTAAAATGAATGCATGCAAAAGTCTTCTGAATGCTCTTCTCTATGTGCAAATATAATGCATTTTCCCAAATTACTCTATAAGAATAGCTTTATAATTGTATAACCCTTTAGAAAAACCTTAGAAAATTTGTTTTTGACAATTTGTAATAATGAATGTTCTTATTGTGCAAACTGGTCTCCTCAATGTATCATTTATATTTTTCATATTTTTGTAATTTGTATTTTTGGAGCTTTTCTCCCCGGCCTCCACTGAAAACGGGTCCTCGGGGCCCAGTGGACCTCCCTGGTAATCAAACTGGAAATAAATAAATAAATAAATAATAATGTATGTATTTGGATACTGTATAGGTAAACACTTTCATGTCGTGACACACTCAAGATGTTCAAGACATGTTATGTGGTGGTTTCAATGTCATGCCTACACAAGCTGTGCACAGGCCTGTATGATGTTTAGTGTTTCACATCCGCAATATCACCATTACACAAAGGCCATAGTTGTATTGTGTCGAGCCAAAGTACAACAGGGTGTACACATATGTACATCACTTCTACTGTGTGTGTTGCTTCATTTCTCTGGACATCCTCCATGGCCATGTGTACACATGATTTGTCCAATGGTTGTAATGGGCATCTATGTCACATGTCAATGTTATCCCATATGACATGCACCCATAGATGTCATATGCTCCACTGAGGACAGGGTAATGTAGACAAAGGGTATATGTTTGGGATGTGAGATATCATGTTTTGCAGGATAGTTGAGCAGTGTTGCAGTCAGCCCACTACATGTCATGGACATGTCAGATAGCAGATGATATTCTGTGACATTCATAGCATGAGTATAATCCACAAGGGTGAATCCTGTAGGCTGTTCATACTCCAGCTCCAACACATTTAGATTGTGTGCACACATATGCTCTCTGTATAGTACTGTTTGTATTCCCCCCATGTGTAATGCTGATCTGTACTACCTGTCCCTACAGTGAACCACACCTCCACCATTGTATTCACAGCTGTCCAAACATCAGGCAATGACAATTTATAAGGTTTAGTGTAGGTGTTTCATGGGACTGCGGTGGTGGTGCTGTGGTAGCGTTGTCGCCTCACAGTTAGACGTTGCCCATTCGATTCTTAGTTAGAGTGTCTTCTGTGTGGCGACATGCGTGAACGGGCATTCCTTCATTGGAGGTTGTGCATTAGGCCCGGCAAGCCAGCATGCAAAACTCTACTGCCAATCATTAGCGGACCGGAGTTCCGCTGTGGCGACCCCTAACCGGGAAAAGCCGAAAGACACAAACAAACAAAGTGTAGGTGTTTCATATAGTCTTCAATCATTCCACATGGGTAACCACTGTGATGCATTGCAGGTCTGACCAGTGTATATTAACAGGACCACCATACATTATGTGTACGTGTGTTAAATGGCCACATGACAGATAGCATGCAATTAATATGATCTGTACATTATCAAGCCTGGTAAATAACAATCTCACCTGCAACAGGCTGGTGTTGCGGCAAAACACCAGAGGTACCTAAATAGGAGTGTCACAGCAGTAAGATCATTATCCATACCTGTGTGATAGCTACACGGTGCAATGCCCACGTTAGCACATAAGTCAGTACACTAGACTATAATATGGAGTATGCACATCTGTGCATACATAGAGTAGCAGACTATAGTATGTGGCATGTGTGCATACATGCCTTGCATATGATGTTACATTATATATTGTACAGTAACACATGTAACTATATGAAATATAGTTGTGTTATATGTGCAGTAGTGACTTACCAGGCAACTCCAGGCTTGGTGGATGAGAGACACCCACCTCCACAATAACAGCTAAAGCTTGTGGATGGAGATCTGCAGGTGTCCCCAGGCTGGCCAGTAGCTCCTCAGTACGTGTGAGTGGGGGCTGGGTGAGTGCCCCCCCATCTGTTGCACCTTGTTCCCTGGCGATTGCATTAGCATGATGTTTCGCCCATCTTATGAGGTCCGTGCAGAGTCAGTGCACCTGCTGATAGGTGCAATTGTGGCCGCAAACATCATTTACCCTCCTGTGGAGTTCCTCCCACTGGGCATCCTGCTGCTGTGCATCCTGTGGCACACGGCTGAAGAGTGTTACATGGTTGTCAAGGTGGTATGGGATGAGGGCCTCATCCTCCAACTGGGTGTATGGTGACAGCCTTACACGCGTCATACCTGGAAGACATGTGATGGAGACAGGTCACAGTAACTCACAGACAAGTACAGAAGTACAGCTGAACATACATGTGTATCAAATTTATTGAGATTAAAAAAATATGTCTTTGTAAATCTATATGACACTAACACCACTGACATGTTTAACTCACACACATTGACACTTACTGGTGATTTGATGTTATCACCATATATGTGTGTGTCAAGTGATAACATTGCTCATACTCCATGTGGATGTCTTGATGTGGGCATGTCTGTTTGCCTGTACTGGTGTCTTTACCTATCAGCACATGCCTGGATGTGTTCACATTAATGCAATAGATCTTAATGCTGTGTATATGTCACATATATTGCCATACACAGCCTTAAGGGACATGACCTGTGACCCTGCAGACTTGCTCATAGAAAGTTTTACATGTATGTGTTTTGCCATATACATCTACATAGCACTGTACACCTGTTTAGCATCCTGCCATGTATTACCCGTGTTGCACATGTGAAACACATGGGGCAATGGCTAGCCTGATGGCATTTGCAGAGCTGGATATCAATTATAGCATGTATGGTCATAGTGAACTAGTAAACTATATGCCCTGGGCCATTTATGAGCCTAGGCTGAAAGGTTACCTAGCTGTAGCCAACAGACAGGTAAGTTTCAGTGGCCAGTTCAAGCAGTGCCACAGAACTGATCCACAGGGTTACTGATATATTTGCCATGCAGTCCTCAAACCATGTCACAAAGAGGGGCAATGTGCAGCTTCACTGGACAGGGATGCATAGTATGGCAGATGTATGCAAAGTGTATGGGACAGAGATCTGTCAGGCATGTTGTGATCCTTGTACTAGAAAGGTGGATGCCCATGAAGTATGTGTTTATTTGAAATCAGGATGTGCAAGTGTAGCGTGTCCAACATCTCTGGGTTGGACATGGCTTTATTCAGAGTAGGCATTATGCTACATAGTGGAGCAAGGGATTGGGAATGCCACTGTAGGCCATCTGAACATGGCCAATAACACTTAAAGGAGATATGTGGTCTATTATGGGTCACTTGAATGTTGAGTATGGCTGAACAATGATCTCTATATTCATGGATGGCACCCTGTCATGATTAGGGGTGCCACATACAACTACATGTCTGGTGTGGTGAAGTAACTATCAAAGGCAAAACTACTGTCCAGCTGCATCCCATACACACACAGTTTCCATTATGTTGACCACTGCCTAGGTGGTAGTTCATGGGTACAGGGTTTTTAATATAGGGGATGACAATGCAATACTTAGCTGTCAGATTGTGGCCATACATCACACACCACACATCAACCCACAAAGGCCCTTCTGTATGTTGACCACAGCATACATTGAGTCAACTATTGCTCCTAGTTTATAGTCATTTGCAAACATCAATAGGCAGATACCTTCTGTGTTAGTCTCTGTGGTATAGAGAACAAAGAGGGGGAGTACCAGGAATTAACCCTGTATTAATGTAGCTGGCACTGGTTTGATGTACGTGTATTAGTCAAACACTTTCTGTAGTGCTGGTTCTGCCAGCAGTTGAGTTGCCAAGCACTCCTGTGACATTGGAATATACACCTAGTTTACTGAGTGTAGCTAGAACACAGTATGGGTGATGGTGTCCTAAGACCTGGCAAGGTCATGATATGCTGTGTGAATCAACCTTACTGTTATCTATATTTGTACTGTCTACATCAAATAAGTTGATCACGGTTCATGGCCTTACAAATCAGACTCAGCAGGTTAGCAGTGCACTATTTCCCATTATCAGTGGTGTCTCCCCCTTTGGAGGGTGTGATAACTGTTGCTGTGCACCATTCAGTGTGTACACAGCCTGACATGAAGCTATGATTGAACATGATGTGTATGTGGAGAGCAAATTGTTCTGACATTTCTGTAGGATGCACCCTGAGATGATGACAGGTCCCATGAAAGCTGTATGTATGGCTTTAGAGAGTGCAGCTTGTACCTGCATAGTTGTTATTACAGGGGCTCTGTAGTGTACATGGATATATAAATATGTGTACCTGTTGGGGGGGAGGTGGGAGTGGTTTAGGTTCTCCAAGACCCTATCTGGATGAACAGGTGCTATTTCTGTAGGTGCAGTACTTTCCATGCCATAATGCTGCGAAGCACGGCAGGTCTTGTTGTTGCCATTATGATTCATGACACAGCTATAGAATGCTCTGTGGTTGGCCTCATAATATGTGGCTGATTAGTTTCACAGTAGCTTTGTGTGGTTTTATATGGTGTATCTGCATCTTACTGTGGCTGGCCAGGGATTACCTCCACTCATGTGTGTTCACTCTTGCAACAGTTACTACCTTCTGTGGTACACTTTAAGGCAGGGTACCACCAGTGTGCCTTCTTTTTTGTGTTTGGTTGAATCTTGGATCTGTTTCAATGGAACAATCACTGCACTTATGTGAGTGCTTAAAGTTCATTTGTATAGGATTCAGCATTTGCACATGCATTGTCCATCTGCATGGGTGCCATGACAGTCACCACTTCACTCTTAAGAAGCATAACATTGGCTTTGGAGACTGACTATGTATAGCATACTGTTAGCCCTGTTTGTGTGACTATGGTGATCCAGGTCATTGGGATTGATGAAATCCAACATGCACTGAGTGCAGGTGTTGGTACGTGAGGGGTCTTCCCAGTTCATAATGGAATAGTTGAGAATAGCAATTATTATGTTTTTTCTGTCTCAAACCTAATATTCCCCATTACAGCACAATATGACAGTTGGGAATTCTGAGGCATGGTGGGTGATCTGTCGCAAGGTGCAATTTGAATTCCACTTTGGCACAAAGATAGTTGCTCAGCATAATGCATCAGAAGTTATGAAAGTGCAACTAGCGTGGAGGTGTACAAATCCTTCAGGAATATGGACACACCTGTGGCCTGTATGTTCCAATAAAGGCTAATGGGCAAGAGGTGAGGTATGTGTTATAACATGGTCGTGCAGGTGTGCTCTCCAGAGCATTGAACCATATCTCAGTCAATGCACAGATATGTTCTCCATGTTAAGGATTGACATAAGTGAGTCCATATTGAGTTTCTGAAATGTATCATTGAGTAGCAAGATCAGCAGTTTATTGTTTGGCTGTCCCTGTTACAACAGTGGACTTTCACTTGAACTTTGCATGATGAAGGCACTATAGGGGAGGCATGAGCCCTAGCCAGTACCCTATAGCATGCACCTTTCATTGGGTACATGTTGGTTTGTCCTGTTTCCACACAATCCTCCATTGTGTGTTTTAACCTGTCTGAATACACAACTGGCATAGGTACATCTCAGGTAGCTTAGTGGTAGGTGACTCTGAAGATGGTGTACATGGTTGCGGGTTCTAATCCTGGAAGGGGTTATTATTTTACCTCTCAGAGTAGGCACTGGTAGGGAAAATGTGAATAACGCACATTTAAATGGTTGTAAGCAGGTTTGCCTGTGGAATGCACGATGTTAAGCAAAGGTTAAACCTGTGAAGCGCTTATCTGTTTAACCATGTTTAAGCAACACTTACCATTGCACAAACCTGTGCAAACCCGCTTACAAGTGCTTAAAAGTAATTTAATCCACCTGCATCCAACAGCCCTTATTCTGGCCTTCAAAATAAATTAATAGCCTTTTCAGGTCTTGAACCTGGGATCATGGAGACCATAGTCACTGACTTTACCACTAAGGCATCTGAGATATGTGCAAATGTTATAGTGTTTAGAATATACATTTTACTACAGGCATTCCTCACTACTGAAAACAAATGTGACAGTCAGTTGGTGTACATATGTATGATGCATGTTAATGTTCATGTGTTTGTGGAATTAGGTCTTGCAATGTGACATGATAGGGTGTATTATGGATGAGAATGGTTCTTGTTTTGTGTCCTTTTTATATTGTCCCCATACTCCATGTATATCCCTCCAGTTCACTTATTGAACATCCAACACAGGCTCTCCTTAATGCATGATTTCATTACCCATCTTTCCTCCCCCACCACAATCTCCACATACACAAAAAGCATCCCTTCTATGGTGAATTAGGTTAATATTAATAGTTATAATAACAGAGCTGCATATGTTTTGTGTACATTACAATATACTGTACATATGTACACAAAGTGACTGTCCCATTTGTGGTCAATACTGTGAAATGCCTATAGTATAAGGTGTAGTCTAAAGATCATGAAACATGTATATAGCTCAGATGGCTTAGTGGCAAGTCCCATGACTATAGTGTGCATGGTCCAGGGTTCAACACCTGCAATGCTTTAAAAATGTTTTTTACTCCAGAATAAGGCTCATTTAAGCAGTTGTAAGCATGTTTAAAAGTGTTTGTGTGACATTAAAGCAGCAGCTAAGCAGTTAAACAAACTTTAAAACATATAACCTATACGCGCAAACATGGCCACAACTGCTAACTTCTCAGGATATATACATTTCAGTGAAGTAACATTTCACTATGTGCTTACATAACATTACATTCTCTGTTGGCTTTACTCCCAGGCACACATGGGTTTATATGGGTGTTTTAAATGTTTATTATACTGACAAATACTACCTATATATGCAAGCTGTGGTTAAAGTATACTTTTTAACATGATAAACATCCCTGACTTTATTGGGATATGAATCTTGAATGAACAGATACTATGCAAATGCTGTAACCATTACACTATTGACATTAACGTTGCTTCTGCCTATTTTCTATTTAGATGATTTCTATGTGTAAGCTAGGCTAAGTAAAGAGCGGAGGCACCCAAACCCACTGAGCTTCACTTACTCTTGAAATAAAAACATATAACAAATGAAATGAGAGACTATAAATTACATTCCTAACTACATTAGGCATAGCCCCTCACTGACACACTTCAAGGGAAACCTTGTTGTGTGAATGGGTAACAGAATATACACCCCTGGGATCATGTGTCCCAGAACCATACAGCCATGGGGTGGAGGAGCCCATCCAGATTTATAGCTGCAAGACCTATTGGGGAAATTGAATGGTGTTGATTTTTCATGTTAACATGCTCTCTTTAGATCACTAAGTGCCCCTATCATCCTCCAACACCCCAGTCTTCAGCTTCTGGCAACTCTGCCTGGAATCACTTAATTGGCTATGCTTGACAGAGGCTCAGTTATTTCATCAATGGTGCGGAGAAAGCCAACACACTCTAGCTATGCTTCTAGTTGCCCTTGGGCAGATAGCCTACTACCTATCTGTGAACCTCTAAAGTGCAGGCCGTCACAGTCATAATATGTGAATAAATAGAGCGTTCAGATCACAATATACAGTGCAATGTCACCAAGCAGTCAGAAAACAGATAAGTACAGCAAGAACATACAGAACACTGATACTAAGTCACTCCAAAAGCCTATCTTGGAAGCTAAAAGACTTGTATAAGTTTAAGGCTTTCTATTGCTTACCAGTAGGTTACCTACAAGAAAGATGAGAAACAAGCACAGATTGGAAACATGCATGCAAAAATACCATACCGGCTTATGTGTCAGCCTTAGGCTTTGGAATACTGGCCAGGGCTATTGGTGCCCCCATGGTGCCTTTTTTAGGGAAGTCTCAAAGTTGAATCCCACCTCCGTAAACAGCGCAATAGCAGAATCAATGAGCATTATGCTATTCAACACCAGGGGTTGTGATCACAACATGCACGCACTCACAGCACTCTTCAGTATGGACAACGTCAACATCTGTACAGTAACTGAGACCTGTTTTAAGGCTCCTGAGAGCACACCAGCACTACCAGACTACAACCCATACCACACATTTCGGACACAGAACATGGACTAACACAGACATGGAGGAGGTGTATCCATATTCATCAGGGATACCTACACTTCCAGGTTAGTGGGGAAGCATGATACCTCTGAGATCATCTATGTGCAGCTAACATCAGCCACAACTGCACTGTAAACTGTGGCCTGCTACAGATCATCCTCCATGACCCAGGACCACCACTCCACCTACCTGGAGACAGTGGAAAACATGACAGTCCTACCGCACACCCTGGTAATGGTCTATGTCAACTACCGTACCATTAACTGGGAAACATACTCAAGTCCTCACCTCCAGGCCCAGCGCTTCCTGGAATATATCACCTCATATGCCATGTATCAGATGGTAAACTCCCTAACGAGGGGTGGAAACATACTAGAAGTGGCAATTACCAACATGGGTGAAAGGTGCACCACAGCGGAGATAAACCAATCACTGGTTAGATCTGACCATGAACTATTCACTGTTTCCACACCCAACCATCTCCCAAACCCATGGAAACCACAGTGTAAACCTTTCCTACAGCTAAATTCTCACTACTAAAGACAGGGGTGGGGGTTTTCGTAGCCCCCACACTAAGGGAAAACACTGCTCAAGATACAGACAGATTTACAAATGCACTCTATAAGCACCTACAAGGATGTATGGATCGTGCCATCACTGGAAAACCAAGACTCACTCCTCCTAAACAAAGACACCAGTCTGGTGGACCCCTGCAATAAATAGGCTATACAACAGAAGTATGACAGTAGTCCAGAAAAACAGCAAATCCCAAGAAGGGCAGACATCCGTGACTAGTATTAGTAAGAAACGTAGGTCCGTCATGAAATCATCCAAGGCTAACATCAACAGGAATATAGGCAAGGATTTGAAAGATAACCACAAAGCCTTCTTTGGCTATGTCAAGGATCGAAGTGGTAACACACAGATTTGCACTATGCTGGTAGAATATAGCACAAAATATACTGACCCTACTGACATCACCAACATCTTTGCAGATACATTCAGTGCAAACTTCACCCCCTAAAGAGCCCACAGCAATACCCGAAAAGTACAGTATCCGAGACATCAGAGACACACAGGTGGAAATGGCCATCTCTAACAGCAATACACAGCATCAATGGAGGCAGATGATGTCACAGACTGCATCTTGCAAACACTACAAGACAAACTGATCCCCCACCTAATTAAGCTTTTCAACCTCAGCCTCTCCACAGGCTACATGCCCATACAATGGCATGTGGCAACAGTTATTCCACTCCACCAAGGTGGAAACACAACTGACCATGGCAACTACCACCCCATAAGCCTGACTAGCCTGGTCTGCAAAGCTGTGGAGTACATCCTCATGGCACTCATTAACAAAGACATTGGTAACCTCCAAACACTTGACCCAACCCAGGTCAGCTTGGTTGAGTGCAGTTCATGCCTACTGAACCTGTTTGACATCTTACAGACAATCACCAAGATATTAGATGAGGGGAGAGGTGGTTCACAAATACTACCTGGACCTTGCCAAGGCTTTTGACACCAATCCCCACTCAGGTATTATTGATAAACTCACCAGCCTGTACATACACCCATACATCACTGTATGGGTTGCCAGCGTGCTTACACACAAAACCCACATGGTACGACTAGCGGTCTCCAGGTCCAACTCTTAACCAGTCACGATTGGTGTCCCACAGGATTCAGTCCTGAGAACCCTACTGTTTGGCATATACTTCTCAAAGGTACAGGCAAACACAGGTGGACTACAGCAGACCATGTTTGGCAATGACTGCAAACTGGGAGCCTTACTTGACAGTCCAGCTGACACAGACATCCTTCAAGGGGCCTCACAGAGACCAACACAGGGTGTCAAAGTCATGGCCTCCAGCTAAGTGCCACAAACTGCATGGTCATTCCATTGTGGAATATTAAGCACCCACATATTAACACATAAAATACAGATGAGGTAATAGGGTATCTGGGGACTAAGGTAGATAGTGATCTCTCCTTTGAAAATCATATCTCCAAAGTAGTTCATCCTTCTAAGTAGGTCACCTGATTACTAAAGGGTTCACATCTAGACATACTGAGGTTATAGTGCCCCTTTACTCATCATTCATCCGTCCCATCATAGAGTATAATAACCCATCTGAGATGTACCTTGGAAGACACATCCAACAGCTGGAAGGTCCACAAATGTACCTCGACAAGAGGACTACTGGCCTCAAACATATGTCCTATGCAGCCAGACTGAATAAACTCCTACTTAACTCAGTGGCATCTCGTTTACTCAAAGATTATCTCTGCAGGGTCAACAAAGCCTTATCGAACTCAGGCTTAATGGATATGCTTCACCTATGGGAATTCATGTCACAGTGAGCCACATGCTATCATGAGCTGTACCTTGCCAAAACAATAACTTGAAGTTATTGGAGGGATGGATTCCTGTCACAGAAACTCCCCATACTTTGAAACAACATCCCAAATTACATTATACAGAGCCCCTCACTAATACTCTTCAAGAGAAACCTTGAAGAGTGGATGGGGAACAGTAGATACACCCCAGGGATCCCGCCATTGGCTCTGTTCCACAGAGGGACAGTTAATAAATCAATGGGGTGGCAAAAGCTGACACATTTTGGCTAGGCTTATGAATGCCCTCAGGCAGTTAACCAAGTACCTACCTATGAACCTATACATACAGTATCAGCACATGTTGATAGCTTAATTTACTGTTCAGGTGTTGACTTACCTTGTGCCAATAGCAGTTACATGTGCAACAGTTGAGGGCTGCCTATGTTGGATGCACACAGTAGACTGCCTATACATGACAATTTACAAGTAGTCTTGTGTGTATGCCATACATTTTTGCTGTGTGTGCAGGTGGAGAAAGGTGTCACTCCTAGGTGCCTACACTGTCAGTGTGTGTGCTATACGTTCCCTCCTTGCCAAGGCATGGGCATACTGGGCACACCTCCATCTGCCTACTGGGTCTGGCTCAGGGTGTTCATGGTCTGAGTACCTCTGTGGCTATGGGGCCCTTGGCAATGGTGATGGGCTGTGAGGGCCTTCACCATTCTGTCCCTGCTGCAGCTTTTTCTACAGGATCATATTGTGTAGCATGGCACATACTATGAAGATGTGGGCACACGTGCCTGGAGAGTACTGCAAGGCTCCACCAGATATGTCCAAGCAACAAAACTGTGATTTAAGCATCCCAAACACATGCTCTGTGATGATTCTGGTTTGTGCTTGTGCCTCATTATGGCATTCCTGCATGGGTGTGTGTGCATTTCTGATGGGAGTCATCATCCACAGTTCCAGTGCATAGACAGCATCCCCCACCAGGTGGCCATATGGGATGCCCCCCTGGCAAATACCGGATACAGCTGTGAGGCATGCCAGATGTGGGAGTCGTGATAGCTTCCAGGGCTGCCAGCACATACATCCATGATAATGCCCTGGGCATTGAACACAACCTGGCAGTTGATGGAGGGGTATCCCTCGCAGTTTATGTAGCGCCTACCCTGCTCACCGGGTGGTGACTTCATGTGTATGTGCATGCAGTCTACTGCATCCTGTACCTCCAGGTATTCTGCTACACTGTGGAAGAGATGCATATTGCTGGCCAACTCCTCCTGTGTTTGGGGAAAGTATATGTGCTCATTGGCATGTGGTAACATGGCATCCAGGAACTGGTGAAGTACCCTGGATGCTGATACCTGTGAGATCCCCATGATATCCCCAATTGGCCTTTGAAAGGTACCTGTAGCTAGTATTCTCAAGCTTACACATACCTTTGTATCCACTGGGATGGGTTCCCCTCTGTTTGTTCTGGCTCTGAGGCATGGCCAGCACAGCTCCACAAGTTGCTGTAGGGTGTCCCTGTCCACCCTGTAATGCTCTACTATCTCCAGATCATGTAGCCCCTGGTAGGTTACCCTGGGTCTGAACACTCTTCTCCTCCTCTGGTACCTGAGGTGGTTGTGTGCATCATCCTTCACACCACCTTCAGTCTCCAACACATGCTGGTTGATTAAAGCTATGGCAGCCCCTAACATGCACATACTAAAAGTTCCCCATCTGTATACACCAATGGTGCAGAGTGTATGGTAATACACAAGTGTGTGTGAGGTGCTTTCACACTTTATACTATTTTGCTATGTATGCTGCTGATGTCATTGGGTGTGTATGAGCAATTCCAGCTGGGTTTTACAGTGAGTATTGCAAGTGTGGGCCTTTAGTGTGGAGTTATGCTTGCCTGCCTTGATTAATCTGTTGCCCTTTAATTCACTTTTAGACCTGGATCCCACCCATTATCAGGCATGCATCCACCTGCCGTCTTTGTTGTTTTGTACTTTCCCTACCCAGTCATGTGCTGTAAAATGTGTCTTGTAGCTGATATACTGCAAATCCACTTTGTTCTGCTGTGACACTTTACTCTTTACTTTGCAGTATAGCCCCTCCCCTTTCCTGTTCTGCAGGTTACTGCTTGCAGCCTTGTTAGCTGCTGTCAATGGCCCACTGTAGGTTCCTAGGTGTTAATTAGTCATTTGTACTCCAATTTTCCTGCTGCAGCATTTCCTTATTTCTTTCCTATAACCTTCCTGTTTCAGCTCCAGTATGCATCGTGCAAACCCGTTTACCGGGTTTAAGCATGTTTTCAACTCCATTCATATGCATACTCGGTTACCTTGTGTACTCTCAGCTAAGCCAGTTCGACACACCCCTATACTGTAGCTTTGCTTAGCTACGGGCAAACCAGATTAGCAATGCTCTGATGTGCTTACAGCAAAGGTGACACACCCCTCTTTTGATGTCATCTTTATCTCAAGGCCACATCTTGGTGTTATAACGCTATGCTGTGAGGTGCATCCTTACACCAGCGGGGAATCTGTGATTCACTATTACTCCTCTCATTTGCATGGCATTGACTACTAATTCCTAGCTACCACGCATAACACTGTCACAGCCCCTTAGCAACCCTTGTGCCATGATGGAGTGTAGCATTCCTGCCATTCACTATTATGGGGAAATCATGATATGTGTTGCATTGCAGTTTTATTCTATATTTTTTTATTTTCCATGCAATCCCATTTGCACGCCGCTGCCATGAGCTTCCACTATACGATAGTGTGAATATAAATATTAGATTTTAATTTTATAATTTGCACATTTTTTATGCCAATGCTATAATTTAACCATTGGCATATATTAACAATATAATACATGTGTTTGGTTGGCTGTCATGGCTCCAATTTTATGTTTGCAAAAATATAAACAGTTTTTTTATGGTTTACATTTCTGCATGCTTACACTACACCTGCACTACTTCCTGGATCGCTACATACCTTCATTGGCATGCTACACTGCTGCAACTGGGGTAATTAGCATACAGGGACCGGAAGCTGTACGGGCATAGCATACGCAGGTAGTGCATGTGGAAACAGCTCATACCCGGATCGCTCACAGGCCATATTTATAGGTTCATAGGTTGGTACTAGGCTATCGGCCCTAGGGCCTATACAAGCCAAGCCATAACAATTTCCTGGCTATTTCTTCCCACACTATTTACTTCCCTGGACACCTGTCTAGCAGGGTGACTGATGTGATCCCTGGGGTGAATTTCCTTTCTGTCATCCAATCATC
Source organism: Protopterus annectens (assembly GCF_019279795.1). NCBI lineage: Eukaryota > Metazoa > Chordata > Ceratodontiformes > Protopteridae > Protopterus > Protopterus annectens. The sequence continues at coordinate 230,124,219 of NC_056726.1, read as the reverse complement.
AAGGTTCTGTTTGAAGAGGGCCAAAGAGTCATTCTGCTTGACATGTATAGGCAATCTATTCCAGAGTCTGGGGAGTCTCTGGCTCAGGAATCTATCCCTCCAGCATGTTTTGTTTATTGTGATGACAAGGTTTAGATCCCTGGAGCGTGTGGCTCTGAGGGATTGGGATTTCTTTAAGTGTACGCCTGCACTTGGCACAAGCTTTATGAATCCCAGGGAACATATATATATATATATATATATATATATATATATATATATATATATATATATATATATATACACACACACACACACACACACACACACACACACATATTTATATATAAAAACAGTTAAGCATAAATATATGTTTTATATACATAGATATATGATCTTCTAACCTTATGCCAACATTTGCATTTGTTGATGCATAAAACAGAATTCACAATATGTCAAACCACAAATGGAAATGCAATTCTAGAAGTAACCTGAACACATGCACTTAAAAAAAGTTTTTTTCAAGGGAGGCATGTCCCCTATACCATCTGCTAATTATATATACTAATACCAAGATCATACAAAATCAGGGAATGGGAGTATTCCCAAACCACAAGAATTATGTAATGTGTTTAGGCAACCAAACTTAACTGTCAACAGAAGCATCTGTACCCATATATGCATACATAGATAGATAGATAGACTGAGATATATACATGCATACACACACACTCAGACATATTGTGCATATATATATATATATATATATATATATATATATATATATATATATATATATATATATATATATATATATATATATATATATATACAGATAGATTTTATTTATTTATTTATTTATTTGCAGTTGGTTTACCAGGATAGTCCATTGGGCCAAGAGAACCTGTTTTCAATGGAGTCCTGGGGAGAAAAGCTCCAAAAAAAAGGTTACAAGGATTATTATAGCATTTTTTGATTACAAAAACAATGTTATAGTAGTTTACAATTACAAACATTAGTAGGTTAAAGACAATGCTTTAAAATGGTGGTAATCTTGTGGACTCAAGACAAGGCAGAGATTAAGCATTTATAATGTAGTGTTTAGATTTAATTTTGTTGAAAACAAAAGTTTAAGCAGGTGCAGTAAAACATTCTTTAGGTTAAATTTTGTAGAAATATCAGAGCATAGCTATGGTAAATATACAGTTTCTAGAAAGGAATCTTAGGATTAGAGAATTATAAGATGTTGTTGTAGTTGGCTTATTATTTGGTAACTGTTGATGTATGATATAGAAGCCTATAAGAAGTGGAGAACAAACTATGAGGGATGGGAGCAGGAGCATTCCCATGAGGATGTTAGGTGTGAGTGCAGTGACTTTTTAAAGCCAGGGAGGTTGGTGGTGGTACGGATGGAGGGAGGGAGTTCCATAGGCATGCTAAAGCGAAGGATAGGAGGTTTTGTCCTGGAGTATGAAGGGGTTTGTATAGCTCAATTAGGTTTTGGTTGCTAGAGCATAGGAGTCTTTGAGGTAGGTGCATTTTAAAGGTAGAGCTGAGAGAAGGACAGATGGAGGGATGAAAAATTAGTTTGTGAGTGAAAGTTAGCTGAGTATAGGTGAGATAGTTGGGGAGTTCTTGCCAGTTAAGTTTGTGAAGAGGTGCAGTGGTGGGTAGATGATTTGTGGCTTGTGGCAAATTTTGCAATTTTATTATAACAGGAGGACAGTTTTGTTTTGAGAGATGATTGCAGATTTGTAAGGAGAGGAGCTCCATAAAGAAGGGAAGGAATGAGAAATGTAGTAGCGAGAGTGAGCTTAGTAGATGGGGTGAGGAATCGATTGTGTCGGTAGAGCATACCTAGTTTTTGGTGGGTTTTATTTATGTTTAGTTGTAGGTGGATTCTGAATTTCAGTTGCTCATCAATCTGGACTCCAAGTAGTTTGGTTTCAGATACCAATTCAAGGGGTGTGTTATTTTGACTATTTATGGAGAATAGCTTTTTATAAATGGTTCTGTTTTTTGAGGGGGTAAATACCATGAGTTTGGTTTTTGATGCATTGAGTGCAAGATGATTGTCCTTCATCCACTGTTCTGTGGTAGTGAAGGTATCTTGAGCTAGTTTTAAGAGAGTGGGGATGGAAGTGGCTGCACAGATAATTGTAGAATCATATGCATATTGAATAAGTTTAGCTTAAGGAATTGAGTGGAAGAAGTCATTTATGAATATGTTGAAAAGGAGAGGACCCAAAATGGAGCCTTGGGGGGCACCAGTGGGTGTGTTAAGGAAAGTGGAAATGGATTTTTTCAACTTGACAGCTTGTTGCCTGTTGGAGAGATAGCTGGTGAACCAGTTGAGAAAGGGGGTGGATAGGTTAAGGTTAGATAGTTTAGTTAGGAAAAGTTTGTGAGAGATAGTATCAAAGGCTTTAGAGAGGTCAAGAAAGAGGGTAGATACATACAGCCTGAATCTCTGGCTTTCTTTACAGTTTCCAAGAAGGAAAGGAGGGCAGTCATGGTGCTGTGATTGGGTCTGAAACAGTGTTGTGTGGAAGTTAGTAAATTATTGACTAACAGATAGGGAAGGAGTTGAAGGTAGATACATTTCTCTAGGAGTTTTGATATAGGAGATGATGGCGATGGGTCGAAAGTTAGTAATATTGTTATTATTGCCACCTTTGTGCAGGGGAGTGATGAAAGCCCTTTTCCAGAGTTTGGGTACGACACCTTTTTGGATGGAGCGATTTATTAGGATGCTGATGGGGAAGGCAATGGCTTCTGCAGCTATGCTGAGGAAGGATGAGGGAATGTTATCGGGGGCATTGGTGCATGGTTTTAGCTTTTGCAGGAGTTTTCTTATGGTAGAAGTGGGGATGGGTTTTATGGAGAATGATGGGATTTGAGAGACTGGAGATGAAGCTGATGTCAAGAGGGGTGATCCAGATCTGGGGGGGGTGAGGAGTTGTTAGAGAAGGACGATGTCAGTTTGGAGATAGAGTCTATGAAGAAAGAGTTGAATTGGGTAGCCAGGTCTGTATCTAGTGCATTTGGGTTTAGGCTGGGGTTTTCTGTTGAGGCAGGCTTTAGGAGGGTAGTGATGCTTTTCCAGAATTTTTGAGGGTTAGTTTTATGGTTGTTTTGGAGAGAGGATATATATATATATATATATATATATATATATATATATATATATATATATATATATATATATATATATATACACACACACACACACACACACACACACACACACACTCATATACATATATATATATATATATATATATATATATATATATATATATATATATATATATATATATATATACCACATAATCATTTAGACAAGAACACCGACAATCCATCGACTGCTACTATTGTCGAACACGGAAGTTCAAAAGCGGTAATGTATGCTGATGACAGACAACTGCGATGACAAAAAAACAACCTAGGAACGGGTTTTAATATGGATCGAGATAGGTGTTCAGTGTTATTCTGAACTACACACATCTCCCCTATCTCAACCCATGTTAAAACCCATTCCTAGATTGTTATTTTGTCATCGATATTACCGTTTTCGACAAAAGTACAGTCGACGGAGTTTGTTTCAAAATTTTAATAGTAAACCTATATATATATATATATATATATATATATATATATATATATATATATATATATATGTATATATATGAAATATATGTTGTGATGATGTCAGGTAGTGCCAGCTATGTCAGGAAAAGTAGGGAAGTGAATGTGTAACATATGTCAGAATAGCTAACTGGAGTTTTGTAAAGAATTACATGTCATTTGTATATCAAACTGGTTTGTACAGGTGCTTGTGCTGAAATGTATTTATAAAGCTGCTTGTGTTAAAAATTTACCAACAGTGGGTCCTGCTGGACAGAAAAAAAATACACCTGCTTGTCAAACTGTATTGCAATTGTTGAAATGAATATATTGTAAGAGAGGACACTGGAAAAGTAGAGAATAATCTCAGTCCAGCTTACTTTAAAAAATAGTCTGAAATTAAATTACATGCTTTAGGCCATAAATATTGCATGTCACAGTTCTGAATACAGCAAGAGATGAAATGTTGCGAAACTCCTGGCTTAGTAGCTCTATAGGAAAAGTAGAAGCGTTATACCTCTCAACCTGGAAACATCAAAAATCTGGACAAGGCCCATGAAAAATTGGTACAAATCTGGATGCTGATTAACATAACATTTGCGTACATAATTACACAACTCCACCCACTCCAATGGAATTGTGGGATACCACATTTCAAACACACACAAAGAACAAAACCAAAATATAGCACCAGTGTCCCCCTGCAGTCATGCCAATGTCCCATTACCTGGCTATTTCACCCCATTTACCATAAACAGTAATGTGTGCATACGATGATTATTTGGATTTTATTTTTACATTTTATAGCACAATGCACAAACACTAATAGCTATCTGCTAAACAAAGCAATACTGTCTCACAATAAAAATAGACTTGGCATTAAAACTTCTCTGCCCTTGAAATTCACATTCATTGAAACAGCATTGAATCCCACACCATCCAAAAAAATGCATCTGGCCAGTGGTGGATAAAGATTACTTTTGGGCTGTTTTGAAATCAGAGGCCCCTTGCACACAAAACAAGAAACATACATGCATTCTTTGATACACCTTCCTGACTTTATTAAACTATATTCCTTGCGTACTACAGCACACTTGTTAGACTTAAGTTAGAGCGCATTTTAAATTTATTGTTTAAATATTTTTCCAGTAGGCAATGAAACAAAATGTATGAACCAATAATGACAAAACTGCCTTATTCAGAACATTTCCATCATAAAAGTCGACTTCCCCACACACAATTGCATTTTAAATTTATTGTTTGAGAATTTTTCCAGTAGGGAATGAAACAAAATGCATGAAGCAATATTGTCAAAACTGCCCTATTCAGAATATTTCCATGATAAAAGTCTACTTCTACACACACACACACACACACACACACACACACACACACACACACACACACACACACACACACACACACACACACACACACACACAAAATATATATATAAAAATATAGAATAACGGTAGTGTATGCCATAGGCATCTTGCACAGCTTCTTGCACTTATTTTCAATTTCACTTTATTTTTTTTGGGGGGGGGGGCAGGGACACATTTTGAACATTGCTTGTATAATTTTGTAAAGTTCCTTGAATAAAATGTTGTGTTACCACCATGCATTTCACTGGTAAGTCTTGAACTCAAGCCCTGTGCAAGCCAAATCAGCAGTTTCCTGAAAGACAGGAAGACTGAAACTTAAATGGCTATCATTTAGTGAATTCAGTTCTCACTTCTCACCATAGCTCTCAAGTCAACATCTTAGCACATAAAACCTGGACAAAGCCAATAATGGGGAATACACCCCAAACATAGGGACACATGGACCCTACCCAGTTCGGCTTTGTTAATGGAAGATCATGTCTCCTAAACCTGGTGGACTTCTTTGAGACAGTTACCAAGGCTATAGACGAGGGAAAGATGGCACACGCAGCCTACCTAGACCTCGCTAAGGCCTTCAACACCATTCTCCATTCTGGTATTATAGACAGGCTCACCAGCCTGAACATAAACCCCTACATCACAAGATGGGTTGCCAATTGGCTCACAGACAGAACCCACATGGTGAGAGTTGCGGGAGCTAGGTTTGACTCTAAACTGGTTACAAGTGGCGTTCCCCAGGGTTCAGTCCTAGGACCCCTCCTGTATGGAATATACTTCTCAGAAGTACAGACAAGCACAGGAGGACTATGGCTGACCAAGTTCACAGACGACTGCAAACTAGGGGCTATAATTTACTCACTGGCTGACACAGACATCCTCCAAAAGGGCCTCACTGAGAGGGATACCTGGTGTCAAAATCATGCCCTAAGCTAAATACTAAAAAGTGCATAGTTATTCCCTTTGGAAATAACAAAGTACCTACAAACTACCACATAGGTGTTAGTCCCCTAAATATGGAAAACGTAATAACGGATCTGGGGACCCAAGTAGATAGTAATCTCTCCTTTGATAATCACATTGCCAAAGTGGTTAGAAAATCCTTCTATGTGGCCCACCTAATCATAAAAGGGTTTGCATCGAGATCAAAAGAGATCATTGTGCCCCTCTACTCATCACTCATCAGACCCATCATAGAGTACAACTCATCATTTGGAATGTACCTTACAAGACACCTGGAACAGCTAGAAAGACCACTGAAGTACCTCACCAAGAGGATCACTGGCCTCAAACAGATGTCTTTTGCAGCTCGACTGAAGAAACTCCAGCTGTACTCGGTTGCATACCGCCTGCTCAGAGGTGATCTCTGCCTGACATACAAGGCCATGTCCAACCCAGAATTGATGGACCTGCTCCACCTTCAAAAAAACTTATCCCCTTGAGCCACATGCTCTAGGGATCTAAACCTCACCACAACAATAAATAGGATGTGTTGGAGGGATAGATTCCTGTCCCATAGACTTCCCATGCTTTAGAACAAGATTACAATCTACATTAGGCAGAGCTCCTTGCTAGCACTCTTCAAGAGAAACCTTGACAAGTGAATGGGAAACAGAAAGTTTACCCCAGGGATTACTTCAGTGGCTCTGCTGGACATAGGCACAGGGAACTAATCTAAGGGGGCTCTTTGTTGGAATGCCCTTTAAAAAAAAATAAATAATTTTCTTCTTTACCTTTTTGGTGTGAGTGTGTGTGTGTGTGTGTGTGTGTGTGTGTGTGTGTGTGTGTGTGTGTGTGTGTGTGTGTGTGTGTGTGTGTGTGTGTGTGTGTGTGTGTGTGTGTGTGCGTATGTGTGTGTGTTTTGACTGACATGGCTGAAAAGACTAAAGGTACTTCTGACTTCAAGAGATGCCAGAAATGCGACCGCAAACTGCCAAATTTTGATGGTCATGACTAGTACATGTACTGCTTGGGCCCAGTGCATCTTCAGAAGACTGTTCCAACTGTCATGGGTTTAGCTACCGGGCCCTTGTAGAGAAAAAGAATAAGATGATCCTCAAAGGTATGATGACATCTAACTTTGATGAGGCTACACCTGTGACCTGTAAAACTGATATAAGTTCCCCTTCTTCCTCCTCTTTCTCTAGGCATGAGAGGTCGAAAAAGAGAAGCCACTCAGTTGCTTGACAGGAAAGAAGCGG